>NW_015554207.1:846890-847491 GCF_001515605.1 Sinocyclocheilus anshuiensis
AGCTCCCAGCTCCCCCTTGGTCCCCTGTCAGGACTCCAGAAGCGCTAGAGCCCATCTGGTCAGTCCCACCGGCCCCACCCCGGACATCCGCCAAGGGCTAATGTACTGCCGGAGCCTCCCTGGTCTGTCCCTCTGGTCCCACCCTGGCCTTCAGCCAGGACTCCGGAATTGTCGGAGCCTCCCTGGTCCGTCCCTCCGGTTGTTGTGTATCGGTCTTGTTATGTTTGTTTTGGTCTTGTGCTGTCATGTTCCTGTGTTGTTTTTGGGTGTTCCTCGTGTTCCTCGACTTTTGAGGGGGGCTAGTGTCAGGGTTCTGTCACTTCGGTCTAGTGTAATTCATGGTTTTGTGACCGAGCCCTGACACTCCCGTCATGTCATTGTTTTCATGTGAGCGTGCGGCTTCGAGAGTGCTCGAGCCGTGCGCTCTCGTCTGCGTGTACTGTTTCATGTTGGAGCGTGGTGTTCGGATCCCGGCACTCAGGTCTTGAGTTTCGGTTTCGTTTCGGGAAAGATGGACTTTATAATTCAGAAAAAAATGTGTGGAGTTGTGTGTGTCGATTTTGTGTGGGCCTGGTGATTAGTAACTTAGTAGGGTTGCCAA
>NW_015554208.1:0-4110 GCF_001515605.1 Sinocyclocheilus anshuiensis
CTGTAAGTCACTTCATTCTCTCTGACTTCAGGACAAAACTCATCTATACTGAACTCTCTCACTCGAGTGCTTTTAATCATGAATATCAGCTGTAATCATAGTGACAGTGACTAAAGTAAATAGAAGATGGAGATGTCCATAACACTGTATGACATTACAGACCTTTTGTCCAGTGTTTCTGTTCACTCAGCACAGGTTTACTGAAAAAGTGGATTTGAGTCCTGAGACTTTTAAGTCATAAAATGCAGTTGAAATCACTCTTATTAATAATTGAACTGTATATGTCAATTTAAAGGTATTCAGCTCACTAAAAAAGCATCAACATTACTGATAATATGGTACATTTTTATCAGACATGTAAGATGTGTTTGTAGAATAGCCTGAATAAAGCAGTGATTTTAAGAGTCTGTGATTTAACACTGTATGTCTCATTTCTGCTGAGCTTGCATCCGCGCTGATACCAAGAGCTCTTTTATGCCACATGGCCTTTAAACATGGTCTTTAGATAAAAATAATAAGGCAAAAACACTGAATAATCCAGTCCACCACCCTTACAAAGAGAACAAGAGAGGTGACCATGGAGAAAAGGAGGAGAACACCTGCAAATTAGATAACTGAGAACAATGATCGCTTTGAGACAATTGTGTAAAAGTATAAACTGCAAGTGAGAGAGTCAGATGTCCTGCAGGCATTTTGGCTTTGTTGTCGAACCAAACTGGGGTTCATGAGGGAACTTGCAGGGGGTTTGTGAGCTGACGAAAAGCTAATAATTCAATCATGAAAATCCATCCTGCTTTCAAGAGCAAAGCATTTAAAGTGGCAGACGATTAAACTACTGTACAGCACACACTCATATTAAACAGAACATAATTATTAATTGGTGTGGACACCAATACAGATATTTTTCTTATTGTTATTTTCTTGATGTGAACAGGTCTTAAAAAATTAATTTGTTTCAGTCCTCTGCAGATGTGAGTTGTGGCTGATACAGAAGAGTATAAGAGAAGTGTTGAGCCACAAATATTGATTTAATGAGCATTAAACAGATGTGAACATGAACATGAACACTCACCTGATACAGTCAGTGTAACAGCAGCACTGATGTCTGATCTCTGTGAGTCTGATCTCTCTCCTCTACAGCTGTATCCACCACTGTAAGACTCATCAGATGTGATGCTGTAGACTCTCTCAGTGACGTCTCTGATGACTGAAGCATCTTTAAACCAGCTGTATGTCCACTGAATGTTTCCTGCTCTCTGTATGTCACATGTGAGAGTGACTGTCTCTCCTCTGAACACACGCTGATCTGGACTCACCTTCACTACAGGTTTTGGAACACACGCTGATCTGGAGTCACCTTCACTACAGGTTTTGGTCTTGCTGTATTAATACACAAACAAGTATTCATATTGATGAAACATTAAATTATCATGAGCACTTTTCCTTGTGTGAAAAAAAGAGTGCTGAATTTAATTTGTAATGTGATGAGGTCATGTGACTGATACTAAAGTTTGAATTATTTATTGTTTCATAATGTGACTTGTTTCACATACTATTAACAGGTATTAGGCAGAAAACAGTATATACTAAGTTATGTTCAGTAAACAAAATAGTATAATACACATTTTGAACAAAACTACAGTCTCTCAACTAGATATGTGATCATAATAGAGTGAGTTTAAGAGGACAATGATATTCAACTCACCCGTCACAGAGAGAGAAACAGCAGAGCTTGATTGTGATGAGTTTGGTCTTTTATCTCTCTGTCCTCTACACGTGTACTGATCCTGATCAGCTGTAATTACTCCTCTGATAGTGAGAGTGTCTCTGTTTACAGTGTAATGATCAGACGCCTGTAACATTACACCGTCTGTGCCTTTATACCACTCATATCTCCACTCAGGTGTCCAGCCATTTCTCCTGCCACATCTCAGGCCATTTCTCTGTCTCCAGTTACTGCGAGACTCAATCTCACACTTCAGATTGACTGTCTCTCCAGTGAATACAGGACTGTCTGGTGTCACAGTCAGTGTAGATGAAGGCAAATCTGTGAAGAAAGAAGACGGAGCTCTTTCAGTGAACTAGTCAGAAACATGATCTGATCATCTGAGTTCCTGTATTTGTGATGTTAAAGAGGAGAGATGTGGAGAGAAGAGTGATGGTCTCTCCTCCGTCTGATTCACTACAGGTTTAATGTGATTCAACATTAGATCTTTTTTTTTTTTGTGATGGTCTCTCCTCCGTCTGATTCACTACAGGTTTAATGTGATTCAACATTACATCATTTTTTTAATCTCTTTTACGTAATGGTGTTTTATATGTTATTCTGAGAACTTCAGGAGCTTGTAGATTCAATGTGTCTCATCTGAATAAATGATCATACTTAGAGTTTAAGAGGACATTATTATACATGTTTTTCCCTTGTTGCCTTTCCTACCTTGTTTGTTTCCATAGTTACCTTATTAATTTAATTTAATTTATTTGTTACAGCCTCACTTACCCTTAGACAAACAGGGAGGTTTGTAACAATTGATCAACATTTAGGGGGTAACTAAATCAAACAGTTCCTAAAAGAAGGAATACAATTTATTTTGACTATCAAATAAATTTAAACAATTTAATATTGTCATAATTCAAATTACTGATGTCTGCAGTTCCTCTTCAGGAACTCGAGCTGCGTCGGAAAACGCTAGGGGAATGCTTTCTGTGACCACGCTCTGAATATCATGTGAAATCAGTCCAATAGCTGAGCGGGACGTCACGGGCGGGTGACGTCATGACCAGGAAGCTATAAAAGCACGTGCGGCGGAGCCAGCGTCAGCTTTCTGTCATTCAGCGAAGCGCTCTGTGTGTGTCAGTCATATTTATTGTTGTCTGTCAATTGTGAAAGTCTATAAGCTCCAGCTATGTCTAAGCTCATGCAAAGACAAAGCATTTCAAGGGCGAGATCAAGCCACATTGTACGTTGTGTGTTCCTCCCTGCCCAAAGAAAACGTTATATCACGAGTGGGGATACACACAGCCTGTGCGTGGTTTGCTTGGGAGCGAAGCACAGTTGTTACTGCCCTGCTTCGCTCTCAGAGGGCTCTCTTTGAGGAGGGAGCCTTCACTAGCGTTCCTCGCGGTGCCGGCCCCGCTTTCGCCGAGGCGGAGCGGCGGCTGTGCTCGTGGGTTTCGCGTATGGATCTGCTTCCTAATCACCAGATCCGGCGCCCGCTCTCGGGGTTTCGGAAGCCCGCACTGCGGTGCTTCCCACCAGGGAGAGGGCGCGACACTCCGCCTGTCTTTCTCCGAGAAGATTGATACAGAGGGCGTCAATGAGCTCACCAGTTGCACAAACATCAGTTACACAAGCATATTATGCCTGATATTATAATGAGCAGCATTAATAGGGAGCGGAGCTCGCGCAGTCGGCTCTCGGGGGGCGGATTGTGTTTTTACCGCTGTTAAGCGCTCCGCTCTCGCCGGGCACGCTCCGAGGACTGTGTCCATGCCTGTGATCTTGCGATTGCTGTCCCGCTGCTGCTGAGGCACGGCGGCGACTGAGATCGCGGTGATCGCACATGATCTGGTGGACGGGTTGGAGACGGCTCGTCCTATCTCCACCCGTGCTCCCTAGATCTAGAGCTCGTTCTCGAGGCCCGGAAGCCCGCGCTGCGGTTCTTCCCCCTCTGAGAGAGAGCTTGCTGATGCGGCCATCTTTCTCTGAGGAGATTGATGTTGTTGGTGTGACTGAGCGGCTCGTCCGCCTCGATTCAACGGGGCTCCCCCACTCCAGTGGGTCCCGAGCAGGCTCTGGTATTAGAACAAGAAGTACTTACTCTCTTAAAGAAGGATGCCATTGAGGTGGTCCCTCCGCACAAGACAGACTCTGGGTTCTACAGCCGGTACTTCATTGTTCCGAAGAAGGATGGGGGGTTGTGTCCCATTTTAGATCTGCGCCTATTGAACCGTTCAGTCATGCGACTGAAGTTCAGCACACTCGCACTCAGATAGGTAGTGTCTCAGACCAAGTCCGAGGACTGATGTGTCACGATCAATCTAAAAGATGAACATATCTCAATCCTTCCTCATCATAGGAAGTTCCTGAGGTTTGCTTTTGGGGGCAAA
>NW_015554208.1:7939-8422 GCF_001515605.1 Sinocyclocheilus anshuiensis
GGTCTCTCAACCGAGGTTGTTGAGACCATCCTCCATCCAGAGCTCCCTCTATGAGGAAACTGTACTTCTTGGTGCCGAGACCGCCAGCTCGACCCAGCTAACTGCCGTTTGGTACAGTTCTGGAGTTCCTGCAGGCCTGTTTATCCGCAGGGTTGACCCACTCCACCCTACAGATCTTCGTGGCAGCCATTGCGGCCTACCACGCCCTTCTCGGTGGCCATTCAGTGGGAAGACACCCTCTTCTTACACGTTTCCTCTGCGGTGCGCTGAGGCCGAGGCCTCCGGCCAGAGAATCTTATGCTAAGTGGTGGATCAGGATGCTATTCCATAGCCTCGAGTCCTCTGATCTCCCCTCTCCTTTGGGGGTCAAGATTCACTCATCCAGAAGTTGGCCTTTGGGATGGCAGGCCCCGCCTACTTCTCTCACCCTGGCTGTGCAGTCTTCCACACTAGGCAGAGATTTGGAAGTCTGGCGGCGTGGGC
>NW_015554208.1:8690-8883 GCF_001515605.1 Sinocyclocheilus anshuiensis
GTCTCAGGTTACGTATGTAACCATGGTTCCTCGAGGGAACGAGACGCTGCGTCTCGGTGCCATACTTCCAGCATCCCTGTCAGCGCTTGCCTCATTCCTGAAGCTGACGCTGGCTCCGCCGCAAGTGCTTTTATAGCTTCCTGGTCATGACGTCACCCGCCCGTGACGTCCCGCTCAGCTATTGGACTGATTT
>NW_015554208.1:11979-14771 GCF_001515605.1 Sinocyclocheilus anshuiensis
GACTTGGTGTCCCTCCTCGACGGCTCTCCGCTGGAGATTCCGATCAGGAGGGACCTCCTCTCTCAGGCGGGGGGCGCCATTCTTCACCTCCGCCCGGAGTTATGGAAGCTGTGGGCATGGCCCCTGAGGGGGCACAGCTCCTAGCAGGTACTTGGTAGTATGGCGCAGTGGGTATACTCGTTCCCAAAGCGATCTCGACGCAGCTCGAGTTCCTGAAGGGGAACGTCTCTAGGTTACGTATGTAACCATCCACTGAGGTTCACAATATACAACTCATGACCAGGGCCTTGCAGAGACCTTTGGAGGGGCAGGTGCTCAAAGTATAAAAGGGGCACATGGAACACGGCTTTTAATAGGGCTGTGCTCCTTGTTGATACGTGTATTGATGCAGCAGCAAATGCCGTGACGTAGTTTTGAAAAAGAAACACAGAACAGAAAAGACCATTTTAAGTTTAAAAGTTAAAGATTTTTTTTTCTTTGCACCTCTTTATTACTTATTAGAATTAGAAACTGAATTATACTATTATTATTATTATTATTATTATTATTATTGAGTCTACAGGGTATGGTGGTTTTGCTGTTGTAAACAATACTGTTGTTGTTGCAGAAAAAAATATTTCTGTCTTATTTAAAATAAAATTCTATTCTAATCCTGTTATGAATTTTTTTCTTTTCTTTTCATTTTTTTTCTTTTTTTTAAATGATAATGATAATAAAAACAGGATTGATAAGTATAATTCGGAGGATGAGAAAATCAGTATAAGACTGTTTTATCAGTGTTGTGATAATTATTTTAATGCACTCTACGTTTTTAAAATAAATACTGTAATAATAATAGTTCAACATGTGAATAGTTTTTAGTCAGATAACATAAAAAGACAAGATCCCTCGACACCCTTTAAACTTTTCTCAATCAAACAGCAAGAACAAAAGAGAACAGGCACATTTGTTTATATTGCTTTGTGTAGAACAAAGTTAGCTGCATTTTTAATATTTAATAAATATAATTTTAATTTTAATAAAATGTAAATTCATCCTCTGCACTTTATTTGGGCAGGTGTGTTCACGTAGAGGTTTCTAGATTTAAATCTAGATTTAATTTCAAAGAGACAGTATAGATAGTCTTTGCATGACCTGACGTTTTATTCGTATCCAAAATGAGGAGATGTGAATATCAGGAGCGCTGAACACTCTCATGCAGTGTGTGTTTCATTCATACTCGAAGCTGGAGGGCGCTCTCGCGCAGAAAGTCCAAAACAGACTCATAGAAGTAATAACTTACATGCAAGAAATCCCTAATATGGACAAAAGCATCCGGCTATCGCTGTAGCTGAGGTGAATAAAAAAGCAGAAACGTTACTGATGAAACGTGAAGACAATAAACACACGATTGCGAAAATATATGGTTTTTCAAGTTATCTCCAGGTCATAAATAAATAAACTATATGAATAATGCAGAACTGATTGACATATAATTTAGTATAGAAACTATAAGATATATTTAGTAATTAGTAAGTGTATTTATTTCTTGTCTCAGTGTTTAGCGCAGTTGTCGTTGCTAGGAAACACTTGTTTGTTTACTGTGTGGAGACGTGCAGAAGTTGCGTTTGGTCTCGTACTCTACCGCATACTTTGTCAGTGTCGTGCGCTTGCTTAGACCTTTGTTGTGATAAACAGTAAAGTGTGTTCAAGCGGTAGCAAAAGACAGTGTAAATAAATACTCTTTGAGAGAAGCAGTCACTCAGCGGAAGTTAAAAGCAGATCAAAAGTGTATTTATTTCTTGTCTCATTAGTGTTTAGGGCAGTTGTCGTTGCTAGGAAACGCTTGTTTGTTTACTGTGTTGAGACGTGCTGAAGTTGCGTTTGGTCTCGTACTCTATCGCATACCTTGTCAGTGTCGTGCGCTTGCTTAGACCTTTGTTGTGATAAACAGTAAAGTGTGTTCAGCTGAATTCAATTTCCGTTTTGTCCGACGGGTATAAAAAAGGTTAGTATACCGCGCCAGTGGTCGCGGCAGCCCCCCTGTTAAGCCCTCCTTGTGTGAAGACCGAAGAGTGTAAAGACCATCGACTCTACCGTTCGACTCCACCGGGCAGTGACACCGGGATATAAGTATTGCTTTTGATTCGTACTTTTTCCTACTACTTGTTTCACTTCTGTTTCAATTTTTATAACCAATTCTTACTATGTGTTTACAGATTCCTACTATCATTACCACTCGCAAACCACGTTTCACACACTGTAGGCAGCGCAATCCTAACAACCTGCGCACTTTGCCTATGTCTGCTAATACACTACTTTCTTTTTCTATTGGCCTCTGGAATTGTCAGTCTGCAGTAAACAAAACAGATTTCATTACATATATTGCTAGTCATTCAAGACTAAACCTCATGGCCCTGACAGAGACCTGGATCAAACCAGAGGACACTGCTACACCTGCAGCACTCTCCAATAATTTCTCATGTTCCCACACTCCCCGTCTGACTGGAAGAGGTGGAGGTACTGGTCTGCTTATCTCTAATGATTGGAAATTTAATCCTTTACCATCTTTGGGTATCAACAGCTCCTTTGAATCTCATTCAGTTACTATTACCTACCCTCTTAAAATCCATTTTGTAGTTGTTTATCGACCCCCAGGACCACTAGGTAACTTCGTGGAAGAATTAGATGTGCTGCTCTCAAACTTTCCTGAGGATGGTACTCCCCTAGCTATGGTTGGAGACTTCAACATCCACCTAGATAAACCTCAAGCTGCAGACTTCCACACTCTGCTTGCCTCTTTTGATCTCAAG
>NW_015554208.1:17360-18011 GCF_001515605.1 Sinocyclocheilus anshuiensis
TCGTCAGTGTCGTGCGCTTGCTTAGACCTTTGTTGTGATAAACAGTAAAGTGTGTTCAAGCGGTAGCAAAAGACAGTGTAAATAAATACTCTTTGAGAGAAGCAGTCACTCAGCGGAAGTTAAAAGCAGATCAAAAGTGTATTTATTTCTTGTCTCATTAGTGTTTAGGGCAGTTGTCGTTGCTAGGAAACGCTTGTTTGTTTACTGTGTTGAGACGTGCTGAAGTTGCGTTTGGTCTCGTACTCTATCGCATACCTTGTCAGTGTCGTGCGCTTGCTTAGACCTTTGTTGTGATAAACAGTAAAGTGTGTTCAGCTGAATTCAATTTCCGTTTTGTCCGACGGGTATAAAAAAGGTTAGTATACCGCGCCAGTGGTCGCGGCAGCCCCCCTGTTAAGCCCTCCTTGTGTGAAGACCGAAGAGTGTAAAGACCATCGACTCTACCGTTCGACTCCACCGAGCAGTGACACCGGGATATAAGTATTGCTTTTGATTCATACTTTTTCCTACTACTTGTTTCACTTCTGTTTCAATTTTTATAACCAATTCTTACTATGTGTTTCCAGATTCCTACTATCATTACCACTCGCAAACCACGTTTCACACACTGTAGGCAGCGCAATCCTAACAACCTGCGCACTTTGCCTATGT
>NW_015554208.1:18286-28077 GCF_001515605.1 Sinocyclocheilus anshuiensis
CTCCCCGTCTGACTGGAAGAGGTGGAGGTACTGGTCTGCTTATCTCTAATGATTGGAAATTGAATCCTTTATCATCTTTAGGTATCAACATCTCCTTTGAATCTCATTCAGTTACTATTACCTACCCTCTTAAAATCCATTTTGTAGTTGTTTATCGAACCCCCGGACCATTAGGTAACTTCTTGGATGAATTGGATGTGCTGCTCTCAACCTTTCCTGAGGATGGTACTCCCCTAGTTATGCTTGGAGACTTCAACATCCACCTAGATAAACCTCAGGCTGCAGACTTCCACACTCTGCTTGCCTCTTTTGATCTCAACCAAGTGTTAACTACTGCTACTCACAAATCAGGCAACCAACTGGACCTTATTTACACACGACACTGCTCCACTGATCATGTACTGAATACTCCACTGTACACCTCGGATCACTTCCTTCTCACTCTTAACCTCAACATGGTTCCTGACACAACACATACCCCTCCACATGTCATCTTTCGACGTAATCTATGCACACTCTCACCCTCCCGGCTATCTGCTATGGTTTCATCTTCGCTTCATTCCCCTAAACTGTTAGCATCTTTTGATGCCAACAGTGCTACTGATACTTTCTGCTCCACTCTTACATCTTGTAGACGGTCTTAAGCAGACGGGCTTATTGAAAATGCAAATTCATTCTCTGCAAGCAGATGGCGCTGTCTGAACGGCAGAAAAATATCAGTTTCTCCGACTGTAACCAAAACAGCACAGCAGCCAAATTTGAAATGTGCAGCACTCATATTTATTCAATTAAATCATCGCCTTTTGAAGTTTAATCTCACATTAAGCCAGGGGTGGAGAACGTCGGTCCTGGAGAGCCGCAGCCCTGCAGAGTTTTGCTTCAACCCTAATCAAACAGACCTGAACATTTTTATGGCTTTTAATATGATACAACTAAATTTAAGACCATTTAAGACTTTTTAAGGACCTTTATGTGACCATTTACGATTTCTTTTAAACTGTTTTTGTCAAACTGGTATGTTTTTTTTTTTGTTATGTAGTTGTTGCAGAAGTTGCTACCAAAACAGCGTGTGTATTAAAATACTCCAAAATCATTTCAACTGCAGAATCTTGTGTGTGTGTGTGTGTGTGCACGCCAATGGGTGAATTTGGCCAGGATGCCGAGGTCACACCTCTACTCTTTTCGAAAGACATCCTGGGATTTTTAATGACCACAGAGAGTCAGGACCTCGGTTTAACATCTCATCCGAAGTACGGTGCTTTTTGAGAGTATAGTGTCCCCATCACTATTCTAGGGCGCTAGGACCCACACAGACCACTTGGTGAGCACCCCCTGCTGCCCTCACTAGCACCTTTCCCAGGAGGTCTACCATCCAGGTACTGACCAGGCTCAACCCTGCTTAGCTTCAGTGAGCAACCAGTCTTGGGCTGCAGGGCGATATGGCTGCAAACCACAATAACCAATACCAATAACAAACATTCAAACAAACACCTAAACCAAATCAACTTACAACGAAGCCAAATAATAATAATACAATAAACAAACCAAAAAAACACAAAAAAATAATCTAGCTCAAATACACACACACACGCACACAAACAAGTTACCAAGATACAGACACAACAGACGAACAACACAAATAAACAATGTACTAACACAAATGACCACCAGGTGGCACCGGAACAAGAGGCAACGGTCTTGCGTCTCCAAGGCAAGCAGTATACAGAAAATAGCGAATTGAGGGCATTCAATGCGACAGTGCACAAGCAACAATCCAGCGTCCCGATACTGGAACCGATATATAAGCCACAGCAAAGCAGCAGCTGGCAACTTCTGTAAAACAACAAATAAAAATGTTTCTTCTGCTTTCTTCTCACTTCCCGCTTTTCTCCCCTCAAACATTTACAAGATAAGAGGAAATTTACCTTTCATGCGCATGACACTTACATAGCATAACGTTACTCATAAACAATGCCTGGACGCACCTGACTAATCTACAATTTCATAAAACAACAATCACATTAATCCAAATATGAGTTCATCCAAATTAAGTTTATTTCCCACAAACACCCACATTCTAAGTTTATACTTCCCTTTTGTCTAAAAACCTTTACAACTGACAAAACATAGCTTTCCAAAGGAGTGAAGAAGATACACGACCCACACAAACAGGCCACATCAGTGCAATGCCACGAGGAAACTAAACTCTCACCTGTGTCTATATAATTACGTGATTACCTGACGAACCAACCCACCACGCACCATTCTTAAAGGGGCCATCCTACTACATTTATGAGCAAAAATGACGGCATTCAGTTGTTTCTGTTATTAAGAAAAAATGCAAGTGATCGCGCCAGTGCCTCAAATTATGTAGTATGTATAGTATGTAGTAAAGATGACAGAAGACGACAGAAAAGGATGACATTAAAGACGACATAAGGACGACAGAACAAGACGACAGTAAAGACATAAGGACGACAGAACAAGACGACATAAAGGACGACAGAATATGATGACAGTAAAGACGACTTCTGCAGCGCGAACACAAGCATGTAGTCCGCCATTGTTGTTGTTGTTGCTGTTGCGTGACGTAGCAGTGTCGTGGGGTGATGACATCATCGTTTCACAAAATGTACGCAAGGGTGTCGTCTTCAGATTTATCCACTCTGGGACCCAGTTTTAAAAAATAGCGGTTTCAGGCTCCCAAAACGCTGGATCTGTCTGGACGAATTGCCGATACGATACAATATATATATATTTTTTTCATATTTTCTTTATTAAGTTTTAACACTTACAGTTACATTCATCACCCCACCCCTCTAACGGCATAAAAAAATAAAGATATAATCCAGAGTACAAAACTGACGCAGGAATTAGGTGTCCCATGTTTGTTCGGTCCATAAATGATCATTTATCATGAAAGGTCTGACAACAACAAGGAAACGCATGGCTAATAAATATGATGTATATGGCAATAAACAAAAATGTTCAAAGAAGGGACACACCCTCATCAAAAAATAAATAAATAAATAAGTACACCCTGTAAGAATACCAGTCTAGAAAAAATAATAGAAGAGCTAAACCTATTAATTTTAACAGAAATATAAAATACACATGCATAAATAAATACATGAAGTAAATAATAATAAGGTAACACTTTAGAATAGGGAACACTTATTCACTATTAACTACGACTTTTCCCTCAAGAAATTCCTAATTTGCTGCTTATTATTAGTTAATAAGGTAGTTGTTAAGTTTAGGTATTTGGTAGGATTAGGGATGTAGAATAAGGTCATGTAGAATAAGGCATTAATATGTGCTTAATTAGTACTAATAAATGGCTAATATTCTAGTAATATGCATGCTAATAAGCAACTAGTTAAGAGACCCTAAAATAAAGTGTTACCAATAATAATAATAATAATAAATAAAACAAAATATAAAAAGAGCATATGAATAGAAGGGGAGGTTCAGGCATATCATTCCATTTTAGAGGGAGGGAAGTTGTTCAAAATATCTTATAAAGGGAGACCAGATGTCTTGAAACTTACGTTTCGAACCTCGAATCATATATTTAATTTTTTACAATTGAATGTGAAACATTACTTCTTTTATCCAGCTACTATGCATTGGAGGGTCTGCCCTTTTCCAATGAAATAATATTAAACGCCTCGCCAGTAGAGTAGTGAAGGCGATAACAGAACCAATGTCTTTCCTGAGTTCTATACCCTCAGGCACCTCACCAAAAATACTCATCATAGGATCAGGATCAATCCAGATATCATATATATGTTTATATGATTCAAAAATCTCCCTCCAAAACTCCTCCAACTTTGGACACGCCCAGAACATATGAACAGTTGTAGCAGGCGACTGCGAACATCTATTACAGGCGGGGCTGATATTTGGATAAATCTGAAATGGAGCATATAAAGAACCTTAAATTGAATTAATCCATGCCTCACACAAGGTGAGGAGGAGTGTACCTGATTTAAAGTGTTTTGCCATTCTTCATCTGTGAATTCTCTACCCAAATCACTTTGCCAGGCTTTACGAATATCGTCCAGGCTCTGTGGATTTATAGATGTTATAATAGAGTATATGTTTGAAATGAGTCCCCTGTTATGTGGGTTCAAATCAAGCACATTCTCGATAGGTGAGGCAGGGGGAATTCCAGGAAAGGAGACAAAAACCTTCTTGATGAAACTCCTAATCTGCAAGAACCTGAAAAAGTGAGAACTACAGTATGTAAAGAAAAATGTCTAAGATCTTCAAAAGAGCAAAAAGTATCATCAAAATATAAATCTTTTAGGTCCCTTACCTCCCTCTCCTCCCAAACACAAAAAGCAGAATCTACATAAGATGGTGGGAGTAAACAATTAGAGGCAATAGGTCCTAGAATGGAAGCTGACTGTAAACCAAAATGTCTTCTGAATTGGGCCCAAATTTTTAGAGTGTGAGTGAGCGCAGGATTAGGGGAGGAGATGTAGTTTTTCCCCACCAGGGGGAGTGAAGAGCAAATTAAGGAGCTAAATTTGAATTTCCTACACGATTGTTCCCCTTGCACCCACAAAGGGGTATTTTGAGGATCTACACTAGATAACCAATAAATTATCTTCTGAATATTACTTGCCCAATAGTAAAATAAAAAATTAGGTAACGCCATCCCTCCTTGACATTTTAATCTCTGTAAAAAAGTGTTCCTAATGCGAGGGGTCTTATTCACCCACAGAAAGGAAGTAATTAGACTATCCAGCTTAGTAAAACAATTATTTCTAATAAAAATAGGTATATTTTAAAATAAATACAGAAACCGTGGTAAAACAGACATTTTAATTAGGTTAATACGACCTGCTAAAGATAAGGGCAAAGAGGACCATTTCACAAAATCTTTTTACATCGATCCAGAAGTGGGCAAATATTGGCCTTGAACAAATTATTAAATGATCTGCTAACTTGTATACCCAAGTATTTGAAACCCTCATGTACTAGTAGAGGAGGACAAAGTACACAACTCCATTACTTAAGTGAAAGTACAGATACTGCTGGTCAAATATTACTCCATTACAAGTAAAAGTTGTAAAGACAGATTTTTACTTAAGTAAAAGTACAGAAGTACTTACTTTTAAAAGTACTTAAGTACCAAAAGTAAATTTCCTTTTTTATGTCAATGCACTGTTTTATTATTGTTGTATGTAATACAGTGCCTTGCGAAAGTATTCACACCCCTTCATTTTTTTCACATTTTTTGCGATGTTGCTGCCTTATGTTTAACTGCTTTAAAGTACTTTTTTCCCACATCAATCTACACTCCATACACCATATTGACAAAGCAAAAACAGAATTGCCACAACTTCATAAATGTATTAAAAATAAAAAAAAAACTGAAATAAGTACATTGCATAAGTATTCATACCTTTAACTAAATATTTAGCTGAAGCACCTTTACACAGCATTTGGCAATTATCTGCCATTCTTCTCCTCACCTCTCAAGTTCTGTCAGGTTGGATGGGGGCAGACGCACATTTTCAGGTTTCTCCAGAAATATTTGTCCTTGAGTGGCTGGGCCACTCAAGGACATTCACAGAGTTGTCTATAAGCCACTCTTGCTGTGTGCTTAGGGTCATTGTCCTGTTGGAAGGTGAACCTTCTGGCCAGTCTGAGGTTCTGAATGCTCTGGACTGGGGTTTCTTTAAGGATATCTCTATATTTTGGTGCATTGAGCTTTTCTTTCTACTCTGACGAGTCACTCGGTCCCTGCTGCTTCAAACTTCTTCCATTAAGGGTAACGGAGACTACATGCTTCTGTGACCCTTCAATGAAGCAGAACTTTTTTCTGAACACTTCCCCAGATGTGTAGCTTGACGCAAATGACGAGTCCCTCAGTCCCTGCCGCTGAAAAACAGCCCCACAGCTGGCTGTTACCACCACACTTTACTTTTGGAATAGTACTCTGCAGGTGATGAGCAGTGCCTGGTTTCCTTCAAATGTGATGCTTGGAATTAAGGTTCTTTCCAAATCATACCCATTCAATTGAATTTGCCACAGGTTAACTTCACTCGAAGGGTAGTAACATCTACAAGCAATATGAATGCTCCTGAGCTAAATTTCAACTGTCCCAGAATGGTGTATGGAGTGTAGATTGATGTGGAAAAAAAGTAATTTAAAGTAGTTTAACATAAGGCAGCAACATAAAGCGTAAAAAAAAAAAAGAATACTTTCGCAAGGCACTGTACTTGCAATACCTCTGAAGCAACTTACAATACATTTGGACAGTGAAATCGCTGTAAATACAGACTGATAAAGAAGAAAATAAAAAATCAAACCTGCTTTAAAACCCAGCAACACAACTACTCTGAAGGGAATAAAGGAATAGTCTCTACAGGTCAAAGTAATCGGGAAAAACTCACTTTTACTCATATTATGCTTATAACCAGAGAAATTGCCAAATTCCTGTAATAGTTAAATAATTTGTGGTATTGAGGAGGCTGGGCTTGATACATATAATAAAACATTGTCTGCATATAATGACATTTTATGCTCTGTACCATGCGTGTAATACCTTTAAAGTCAGGAGACTGACTGAGCAAAGCAGCCAAAGGTTCAATTGATAAGGCGAATAACAAGGGAGAGAGTGGGCACCCTTGCCTGGTGCCTCGGTGTAAAGGAAAGTACTCAGAGTAAGCATTGTTTGTGCACACTGAAGCTACCGGGGAAACATATAACAATCTAATCCATGAGATTAAGTCTGCAGGAAAGCCAAACTGTCTAAGAGCGTAAAAAAGGTATTCCCACTCTACTCTGTCTAACGCCTTTTCAGCGTCGAGAGAGATTACTGCTTCATATTCATTACATTATATAAGCGTCATAAGTTATTAAAGGGGTTACGGCCTCGAATAAATCCTGTTTGGTCATTTGAAATTATAGTAGGAAGAATGGGTTCTAGGCGTAACGCAAGGATTTTGGATACAATTTTGAAATCTACATTCAAGAGCGAGATTGGCCTGTATGATTCGCAATGAGTAGAATCCCTGCCTTCCTTTGGGAGAAGGGAATTAAAGGGAGAATTCCTGTATTGAAGGACTCGTTATACACTGCCACAAGAAGTGGGCCCAGCAAAGTTACAAACTTCTTATAAAACTCTATTGGGAAACCGTCAGCTTTACTACTTTGCATTGCTGCAATAGCCTCCGCAACCTCTGCCTTAGCCACAGGTCTGCCCAAATCAGAGTTAAGGTCAGGGTTTATAGTTGGTAAATCTATTTTCTTAAAAAAGGAGTCTAAAATTGCAGTATCATTAGGATACTCTGAAGTATATAAGGTAGAATAGAAATGAACAAAATTGTCATTTATATCCTGTAGAGTATAAGCCATAGGCCCAGATGGGAACTTAATTTGGGTTATCATTTTTTAAATTATTTAATTTACGAGATTGGAAAGCTAGTAATTTACTGGCTTTGTCCCCAAATTCATAAAATGTGTGCCGAGTTTTTAAAAGTCTCTTTTCTTCATGTGAAGTTGACAGCAAATTATATTCGGACTGGAGACGTATTCTTTCTATGCGGGGGCAAGGAGAGATAGCATACTGTTCATCCAGCTTGTTAATAGCTTCTGAAACATCTCTGAGCTTGGAGAGTTCTTGCTTTTTAGCATAAGAGGAGAAATAAATAATTTTGCCCCGAAGGTATGCTTTTAATGCCTCCCATAATATAGATCTTGATATATCATGGGTGTCTTTCAGCTCCAAATAAATCTTTATCTCTTTGGTTAGATAAACATTGAATTCTTCAGCTGCCAAAAGCAAAGGATTTAGTCTCCAGGACTTGAAGGAGGAATGCTGAAATTTGGGGCATAAATGTTAACAAAAATAACTTGCCTGTCGAGCAGGCAGCCTGCAACAATAACATAGTGACCAGAAGAGTCACTAATGACCTTTTCACTAGTGAAATAAATGTTCTTCCTAATAAGAATAGCTGCACCTCTGCCTTTGGCATTAAAACTCGAATGAAATACCTGTTCTCCCCAGCTCCGCCTAAGTTTAATTACATATCCGTTCAAAATATATGTTTCTTGTAGGAAAATAATGTCTGCGTTTAATTGCAGTAAGTGAGAAATTGTTTTACCTCTTTTAATGACATTGTTCATGCTTTTCACGTTCCAAGTTATAATGTTCATGTCACATTTATTAAACTTGGACATGTTATCAAAAAGTAATTGTAAATTAATAACAAAAAGATACTGAATCTGTCAAAAACCACATAAACATATTGACTCCGAACAATATATATATATTGAAAAAACGGTACAATCTCCACCTCCCACCACCCACGTGACTTTTTTTACGTATACCGTTAAACGTGTCTCCATGTGGACGGGGCCTCAAAGTTGGTTGAACCTCCTTATTGAAACGGGCCCCAGATGTGCTAAAACAGTAGCCACATTTAAATCTAGACTCAAAACACTGTTCAGCTGCGCATTTACTGAATGAACTCTGTGCTACGTGATTGCACTGTATTTTTAATGTATTCTCATTTTGTTTTTATTCTTAACTGTTTTAATTCCTCTTTAAATAAATTTTTCTAACCATTTTAAAATGTTTGTACTTTGCTTTTATTGTTGTGATTATTTTGTGATTATTTTAATTCATTTTTATGTAAAACCCTTTGAATTGCGAAACATGCAATAAAATGTAGTAAAACACCTGCACACTTGCAAACACACATTACAAGCAAATATTAAAGAGCTGGCTGTCTGGTGCAGTCACAACAACCTGGAGCTGAGACGATCGTGGACTTCAGGAGAAACCCCCTGCTCTCCCCCCACTCACCATCATGAACAGCACTGTGGCTGCATTGGAGTCATTCAGGTTCCTGGGCACCACCATCTCTCAGGACCTGAAGTGGGACAATCACATTGACTCTATTGTTAAAAAGGGCCGACGGAGATTGTTCTTCCTTCGCCAGCTGAGGAAGTTCAACCTGCCACAGGAGCTGCTCAGACAGTTCTACTCGGCCATCATTGAGTCTGTCCTGTGTTCATCTATAACTGTTTGGTTTGGCTCAGCTACCAAATCAGACATCAGAAGACTACAATGGACAGTCAGGACTGCTGCGAGGATTATTGGTGCTCCCCTGCCCAACTTCCGAGGTCTTTATCGGCGTCAGTTGTGGCCTAATGGTTAGAGAGTCGGACTTGTAACACAAAGGTTGTGGGTTCGAGTCTCAGGTCCGGCAGGGATTGTCGTGGGGGGAGTGAATGTACAGCGATGTCTTCCACCTTCAATACCACGACTGAGGTGAGACCGAACCCCCAACTGCTCCCCGGGTGTGTGTTCACCTTGTGTGTGTGTGTGCACTTGGATGGGTTCAGAATATGGGTAACCATACTCTGCCACATGTCACTTCACTCACTTTAAACTTCCTGAATGAAGAAAAGGGACCCAGCACACTTTGAACTGTTGCCCTCTGGCCGGCGCTACAGAACACTGAGCACCAAAACGGCCATAAGCACCCAGGCCATATCCCACCTGAACAACACATAACACACCTCAGGACCGTACTCTTCTAAACTTTCATCTATAAATAGCACATATGCACATTCACAGTTCTGTCTACTGACATTTATTATTTTTCTCTATATTTTATTACTATATTATTTATAATTTATAGTGTATTCTCTTTATTATTAGTGTTTTCATTACCTTAAATTATGTGTATGTCTGTACTTTCTGTACTGGAAGCTCCTGACACCAAGACAAATTCCTTGTGTGTGTAAACACACTTGGCAATAAA
>NW_015554208.1:28163-29070 GCF_001515605.1 Sinocyclocheilus anshuiensis
CCTGACCAATGCCAATGACAGTTTTTTTCTGCTTTGAGAAAGAAGAAGAAGAAGAAGAAGAAAAGGAAGACACACACACCTCGCACCTGCAAATGTATGTACAATATTCCTGCATTTTCATTACATATTTTATGTCAGTGTAATTTTAGGGGTTATTTGTTGGTTTAATTAAAAGCAAAATAATAATAATAAAAAAAAACTCTGACGCTGCACGACGCACAGTTTCCTCACGGTGTTCGTTGGTAGAGAGCGGAAACTCATTTGAGAGTGAAGAGAACTTTCTGTGCAAAAAAAGATCTTTCTTTCTTTTCTTTCCTTTTTTGTAGAAAGTTTCACCATCAAAGTGCGAACATAAACAGGTCTCTGTCTTCGTTTTGACCACGTCGGTTGCAGGTGAGGTTTTATGTGAACTTGTATGAAATTGTTAGCCAACAAACTGAGCTTTTAATGGTACAGCTGTGCAATACGGCGGTAAAGTTAGTGTGACGTTTGACATTCATTAAACATTCGGGTTTTTTGCCAATTAAACTCTTTTCAGCTTTTATGTTTTGAGCCCAAACTAACTCAGATAGACATAAATATATGCCCTTTATGTTGCACAAGGCTTAATTTCTAGGAATAAAAAAAAAAACAAAAAACATTTAAATTAATTAAACAATTTAACTACGTGACATTATAATATAAAACCAATGCTAAAATGTTCAGGAAAACATACCTGTTTTTATATATAGTATTGAAACCATATCTTTTTCATATGTTTTATATACTGTATCCACTTAAATTAATTAAACTCTGACACCGTTTGAGATAAAGGTATCAAAATAACTATACAAATATCTAAATATTATTCACTTTAATGCAAAAGGCTTGGTTTTTCAGATTATGCCTTTATTGTTTTTATATACAG
>NW_015554209.1:0-1117 GCF_001515605.1 Sinocyclocheilus anshuiensis
TGTATTTACTCAGTGCAACTTATAACATCCAAGTAAAAGATATAAGACCAGCGTATCAGAAAAAAATAAAAAATAAATGAAAAAACAGAATCACTGATGTAGAGTCTGGACCAATCAGACCAACCATTTTTCATTGGATTTAACAAATCAGTTATTCATTAGATTAACAAATCGTCACAGACCCCTCACCCAATAAACATACTGGGTGCCAGGATGGAATGTAAGTAGGGAAAATCACTGCCTTTTTCTTAAGGAAGAGACACAATGCACAGTAGAAATGGACTTTTCTACTAATTAATTCATAGGAAAACCTTTCTTTGAATGAACACACGTATCCTTCAGGTCATTGTGTATGTTGTCTTTTATATTGTATACTGTTTATGCAGGCTTATGATGGAACCACTCGTTCCTGTCATCTTACCTATATGTAATCCTACCATGTTTAGTATCTATGAATTCGTCTTCTGATGATCTAAACGAGAGTGCATATTACATGCTGATACCTATGCAACATATTAGTGTTCTAAGAATCTTTACTAGTTTGTGCATCAACACTCAAGCGAATTACATTTGCAAATTACCATGCCCTCACACAAAGGGTCGTAAAACCCTCCAGTAATTACAACCTCCCGCTCCTCCCGCTTGCCTTTCTCATTGGACAAGCCCATATTGAGAGGCGTGAATCTTCTCAGACCTTAAAGGCCTTAAAGGCCTGACCCGCCTCTAGTCTGCGGTTCGGTTAGATTCTAAGATGAGGACATGAGCTAGAACGCTTCTGCAACCCGCTAAGTTCATGCCAGGCTTCGGCCTTGACTTTCAATTCACCGGGATTTTCTGACTCAAACTGGCTCTTCTTCCATCAACCAACTTCAGCAAAGATCAACTTGAGCCTTCAGATTGCATCAAGCCTCTCTTTCAGACAGACAAGACGTGCAAGTATCAAACTTAAGTCTTATTAATTGATACATTAGATATCATTTTTACAAAGGTGTGTTTGAACTAAGAATCTGATGTTTCCTTCAGGCTGATCTGCTGAATATCAAATGGTACCATAGCTTCATATTTTTATTTCTCTTATTTTTACTGCCTAAACTTTAACTCCTTTTCCTATACCAAC
>NW_015554209.1:4709-12647 GCF_001515605.1 Sinocyclocheilus anshuiensis
TTCATTAATGAAGGGGTCTCTTCTGCCTGTTTCAAATAAAACCTTAGTACCTAAATTCAAATACTCGAATGGCTAAATCACAGAACGCTGGAGTCAACATATCAGGCATTTGCCAGGTAAATCTTGTAAGTTGGAATGTCAAGTCTCTAAATCATCCAGTGAAACGTAGAAAGGTACTTTCACACCTAAAGCAGCTAAATACAGATATCGCCTTCCTACAAGAAACCCACTTGAACACCTTTGATCACTTCAGACTCAGAGGAGGATGGGTGGGGCAATTATTTCACTCTAATTTTCACTCTAAATCTAGAGGAACAGCAATTCTCATTAGCAAAACGGTCTCATTTGTCATGTCAAAAATTGAGGCTGACCCAGCGGGTCGTTATATAATAGTAGTGGGTAGACTAAATAACACTCCAGTAGTTTTGGCAAACATATATGCACCTAATTGGGATGACAGTGCATTCTTTACTGGTCTTTTTTCTCGAATACCCAATATAGATACACACCATCTAATACTAGGAGGAGATATTAATTGTGTGCTGTCACCTTCACTAGACCGTAGTTCCCCCAAAACTATGGTACCAACTTGTACAACACAAGTGATTAACCAGCTTCTTAAAACCTATGGAATGATTGACGTTTGGAGATTCCAAAATCCAGGCCAAAGAGGCTACTCTTTTTATTCACCAGTTCATAAGACTTATTCGCGTATAGATTATCTTTTCTTAGATAGTGAATTACTTCCATTAGTCAGTAAATGTCAATATCATGCAATAGTAATATCAGATCATGCACCGTTATTAATCACCCTAAATATGCCAACTATGTATAAAGACTATCGACCATGGCGATTTAATACACTGCTTCTCTCAGACGCTGAGTTTGTTAAATTCATATCATTAGAAATAAGTGAATATTTAGCACATAATCAGACTCCAGGAGTATCTTCTTGTTTAATTTCGGAATCTTTAAAAGATTATCTTCGGGGCCAAATTATATCATATAGTGCCAAAGCAAGGAAAAAGCGACTGGAGCGGCTCAAAAAAATTTAAAATGATATTTTACAACTTGATGGAGTTTTGACATATTCTTCATCACCTGATTTATTTAGGCAACGGCTGGCTCTCCAGTCAGAATTTAATTTATTATCTACAAAACACATAGAAAATCTGTTAAATAAATCCAGGCATAAGATATATGAACATGGTGAAAAGATAGGGAAGATTTTAGCACACCAAATACGACAACAACATGCAGAGCATTCCATTTTGACAATTAACAACGATTTGGGCATTAAATTGACAAATCCCTTAGAGATTAATCAGCGGTTTAGAGAATATTATTCACAATTATATACTTCGGAATCTAGTAGGGATGAGTCGTTATTTGACTATTTTTTTTAATAAACTCAGTCTCCCTACTATTGATCGAGAATCTACTTTAAATTTGGAGAGTCCTTTATCAAAAGAAGAATTCATGAGAGCAACAGCCTCTATGCAAAGCGGAAAATCACCGGGGCCAGACGGCTTTCCAAGTGAATTCTTTAAAAAATTGTCTACTGATCTTGCCCCTATTTTACTTTCTGTCTATGACGAATCCTCCACTTCTGGCTCATTGCCAGAGACTATGAGACAAGCAATTATATCTCTCATCTATAAGAAGGATAAAAACGTATCAGAATGCAGCTCATATCGGCCGATTTCATTGCTAAATGTTGACAGCAAAATATTTGCCAAAATATTAGCACACCGACTGGAAACAGTATTACCTTCATTAGTATCTGATGACCAGACAGGGTTCATTAAAAATCGCTACTCGTTTTATAATATACGTAGACTCTTAAACATCCTCCATCATCCCACTCCATCCGATACTCCAGAGGTGCTTTTGTCATTCGATGCTGAGAAGGCATTTGATTGGGTGGAGTGGGACTACCTCTTCTATACCCTCCAAAAATTTGGATTCGGGACAAAGTTTATATCACGGATCCGAATTTTATACTCTTCACCTGTAGCAGCAATTTGCACAAATAATAATCTCTCACCCTTCTTTTCACTAGAACGTGGGACCAGACAGGGCTGTCCCTTATCCCCCTTGTTATTTGCATTGGTAATTGAGCCCCTAGCCGTTGCAATACAAAATGATGTTAATATTAAGGGTATACAGAGGGAAAATTCCAAACACAAAGTTTCTCTTTATGCGAATGACACCCTTCTGTATATATCTGAACCATTAAAGAGTCTGCCACAAATATTGACTTTACTGCATGCTTTTGGGAAAATACCAGGCTACAAAACAAATATGCAGAAAAGTGAGCTTATGCCTATCAACTCTGCTGCTAGACAGATTATTTTTACCTCTTTACCATTTAAATTAACTAAAGATAAATTCAAATACCTAGGTATATGGATCACTAATAAGTACAAATATTTGTACAAAGCAAATTTCCCCCCACTGATGGATACCATTAAAAAAGACTTTGAACGTTGGAGCCCATTACCATTATCATTAGGAGGCAGAATAAATACTATAAAAATGAATATTCTACCCAGATTCCTATATCTTTTCCAATGCATACCTATATTTTTGACAAAATCTTTTTTCTCATTATTAGACAAATTAATATCATCATTCATATGGAACAGGAAAAATCCGCGCATCCACAAAAGTATTTTACAGAGACACTGAGAGCATGGAGGACTGTCTTTACCCAATATTCAGTATTACTACTGGGCAGCTAATATCCGTGCAATGTTATATTGGGTTAATTCATCAAATAATAGTGGTCCCAAATGGTTGTCTTTAGAAAATATGTCATCTCGACCGGCCTCTCTTCACGCCCTGCTCTGTTCAAAACTCCCACCACCAGAACCAATATTTAAATTTTCTTCAAATCCAGTTGTTAAAAATTCATTCAAAATATGGGCACAATTTTTTTTCAACAAGTTTTGCACTCAATAAATTATCAGTCTACGCTCCCATAGCAAGAAATCACATGTTTACCTCTTCTATTATGGATGAAACCTTTAATATTTGTTCTGTGAAAGGTCTTAAGACACTAAAAGATATGTTTATTGATGGAGACTTTGCATCATTCAGTCAAGTGAAAATGAAGTTCCAAATTCTTGACTCCCACTTTTTTAGATTTCTTCAGCTTCGTAGCTTTGTGTCTTCCTCATTGAGCCACTATCCTTCATTGCCTCCCTGTTCCCTTCTTGAGTCTATAATGGACCTGAGTCCATATTCCAAAGGAGCCATTGGTAAAATTTATTCTGTAATTAATTCTCATAACCTGGAACCCCTAGCTCAACTAAAAAGAAAATGGGAGGTGGAATTAGATATAGAACTCTCTGAAGACATGTGGCAGTCTGTCTTAAATAAAATTTATTCATCTTCAATTTGTCTAAAACATAGAGTAATTCAATTTAAAATTGTTCACAGACTGCATTGGTCCAAAGTGAAATTAGCCAAATTCAAACCAAATTTAGACCCTAACTGTTATAGGTGTGAAATTGAGCCAGCTATGCTATCTCACATGTTTTGGCTTTGTCCAAAATTAAAAGACTTCTGGCAGTTGATATTTAAATTTCTCTCTGATACATTAAAGACATGTATAGAGCCTGAGGCCATAATTTCAATATTTGGTATCATACCACGATCCTTATGTTTTAAAGGCGTCATAGGATGCTACATGCACTTTTACAAGTTGTTTGAACTGAAATGTGTGTTGGCAGTGTGTGTACACAACCACCCTAAAATGAAAAAAGTGGAACTATTGCAAGTATACTTCAGGTACACTTTAAATATCTTGCATTTAAAGACCGATATTATTCAGAGATTATTATTCTCATCAATAATGACATTAAAACACATTTTAGGCTTAATATTAAGAAATGTTAATAATTGTTAACTATTCTTAGTATAAAATAAAGGTATTTTAAATATATTACTTTTTTACTAGGGTGGTTTTGCATCAAACCCCACATCTTTCAAAAGTACATTTAGTGTTACCAAATATTTCTATGTTAAATAAATGCTGCTCCTCTGAATGTTCTATTCATTAAAGAATCTTTAAAAAGTATCATAAAATATTATAGTAAACAAAAATATTGAGCAGCACAACTGTTTTCAAAAATTAAATTACTAAGAAATATTTTTGAGCACCAAATCAGCTTATTCATGTTTACATTTATGCCTTTGACAAATGCTCTTAAAGGAACAATTTTTTTTTTATGATTTCTGAAGGATCATGTGACACTGAACACTAATGCCACTAATGGTCTGTAACAATATTTCACAATATTAATTTTGTACGGTGTTTTTGATCAAATAAATGCAGCTTTGGTGAGCATAAGAGACTTAAAAACATTAAAAAGCATGTAGAGTAGGTCAAGCTACTATCGCAGGTGTGGGTTCTGAGAAATGGTTGTACCTTGTAGCTTTAAACATGGACAGTTTTAAACCTAACCAAAATTACCCATTCTCACAACAGAGAAACCTCAAACTGCAGAGTGAAAAACATACTCAGTTACAAAAGTAACCTCGGTTCCCTTTCAGTCGGTCACTCCGAGTCACGTCGGTGACTGACGAATTGGGATATCGCTTCGATAGACCAATCTACTTCGAGTGTAAACTAAACGAGCAAATGCACATTGGCATGCAATTATTGCATCCATCATAAAATATTATAGTAAACACAAAAATATTGAGCAGCACAACTGTTTTCAAAAATTAAATTACTAAGAAATATTCTTGAGCACCAAATCAGCTTATTCATGTTTACATTTATGCCTTTGACAAATGCTCTTAAAGGAACAATTTTTTTTTTATGATTTCTGAAGGATCATGTGACACTGAACACTAATGCCACTAATGGTCTGTAACAATATTTCACAATATTAATTTTGTACGGTGTTTTTGATCAAATAAATGCAGCTTTGGTGAGCATAAGAGACTTAAAAACATTAAAAAGCATGTAGAGTAGGTCAAGCTACTATCGCAGGTGTGGGTTCTGAGAACTGGTTGTACCTTGTAGCTTTAAACATGGACAGTTTTAAACCTAACCAAAATTACCCATTCTCACAACAGAGAAACCTCAAACTGCAGAGTGAAAAACATACTCAGTTACAAAAGTAACCTCGGTTCCCTTTCAGTCGGTCACTCCGAGTCACGTCGGTGAAAATATTGAGCAGCACAACTGTTTTCAAAAATTAAATTACTAAGAAATATTTTTGAGCACCAAATCAGCTTATTCATGTTTACATTTATGCCTTTGACAAATGCTCTTAAAGGAACAATTTTTTTTTTATGATTTCTGAAGGATCATGTGACACTGAACACTAATGCCACTAATGGTCTGTAACAATATTTCACAATATTAATTTTGTACGGTGTTTTTGATCAAATAAATGCAGCTTTGGTGAGCATAAGAGACTTAAAAACATTAAAAAGCATGTAGAGTAGGTCAAGCTACTATCGCAGGTGTGGGTTCTGAGAACTGGTTGTACCTTGTAGCTTTAAACATGGACAGTTTTAAACCTAACCAAAATTACCCATTCTCACAACAGAGAAACCTCAAACTGCAGAGTGAAAAACATACTCAGTTACAAAAGTAACCTCGGTTCCCTTTCAGTCGGTCACTCCGAGTCACGTCGGTGACTGACGAATTGGGATATCGCTTCGATACAGGAACGAGTACTGTGTCTGCTAAGACGCTATGGGGAAAACTCCTTTTTCTCTGATGACTGAAGCTTTTTCAATAACGCAGTGTAACTGCACGGCCATTGGTTCGTGCAGTAAATTAAAAACGAACCTATGGCAATGAAGCTTGCCAGAATGGGCGGGGCCATCTGGCTATA
The DNA here is from genome assembly GCF_001515605.1 of Sinocyclocheilus anshuiensis. Classification (NCBI taxonomy): domain Eukaryota; kingdom Metazoa; phylum Chordata; class Actinopteri; order Cypriniformes; family Cyprinidae; genus Sinocyclocheilus; species Sinocyclocheilus anshuiensis. The sequence continues at coordinate 10,571 of NW_015554209.1, forward strand.
TAAGCAGGCATTTTGCTATAGGATCTCAGGTAAATTCGACTGAAGCGATGACACTGAGTCGAGCAGTGTCATGGCACGGCCAGAAACGCAGTACTCATTCCCATATCTCAGGGAACCGAGGTTACGTAAGTAACCGAGTACATTCCCTTTCGATACTTCACTCGTACTGCGTCGCTAGACGCCATGGGGAACCAATACAATCCCGCTGACGATGAAGCCCGCCACAGCCCGCCAATATGGGCGAGGCCATCTGGCTATATAAACGGGCATGTCACCATAGGATTCTCAGGTTACTTCGACTGAAGCAACGACTGAGTCGTACAGCTGCATAGCACGGCTAAGTACACAGTACTCATTCCCGTATCTCAGGGAACCGAAGTTATGTTTGTAACCGAGTAAGTTCCATTTCGATACTTCACTCGTACGGCATCTGCTAAGACGCTATGGGGAACCAGTACAATTCCGTCATGCTATACTTAGAGGAACAACTCATAATTGCCTTAAGCACCACAAGGGGCTCACAGGGACAAGTAATTTTGCAGGGAAACCCTGCTGGAGGTACTAGGGTTAAACTCGTAGCCATAAGCCCAGCCATAAGTAAACGTTCCAGGAATAAAACCTACAGCCTCAGCACTCCGTGAGGGCCAAGAGCGCAGGTAGGCATAGCCTGAGACTGGTTCTGACCTGAGGCAAGACTGAGCCCATTAAGCAGAAAGGACCCGGGCCTGCAAGGCCGGGACATCCAGATTATAGAACCTGGCGAATGAGGATGGCGAGGCCCAGCCGGCCGCCGCACAGATTTCTGCAATGGACACACCACTAGACCAAGCCCAAAACGAGGCCATACCTCTAGTCAAATGGGCTCTTACTCCTATGGGGCAGTGTAGGCCTAAGGAGGAGTAAGCTAGCGCAATAGCGTCAACTACCCATTTGGTGAGTCTCTGCTTAGTGACCAGAAGCCCTCTGGTGCGGCCACCAAAGCATACAAAGAGTTGTTCCGACTGCCTGATTGGGGTGGAACGCTCGATATAGGTTCTCAATGCCCTGACTGTGCAGAGTAGTTGTAACTCCTGGTCTTCCTCCGAGGGGGGGGGAGTGCCGATAGAGTTATTTCCTGTGCTCTGAATGGGGTGGAGAGCACCTTAGGTATGTATCCGGGCCTTGGTTTCAGGACGACCTTAGAGTCGTTGGGCCCGAATTCCAGGCAAGAGGGGCTCACAGAGAGTGCCTGTAGATCTCCCATCTGCTTTACTGATGCTAGCGCCAGTAGCAGAACAGTTTTTAGCATCAGGGGACGAAAGTCAAGAGATTGTAGTGGCTCAAAGGGAGGGCTCCTAAGAGCCCTCAGCACTGTGGACAGATCCCATGTAGGGACTGTGGAGGGGCGAGGTGGGTTAAGCCTCCTGGACCCCTTCAAGAAGCGAGCAACCAGGTTGTTCCTGCCCACCGATTGGCCTGCTATAGGAACGTGATAGGCTGCTATAGCTGCTACATAGACTTGGAGCGTGGAAGGGGAACGGCCCTTTTCCAACAGCTCTTGTAGGAAGGGCAATATCAGAGACATGTCGCATGAAGCTGGTTCTTTGCCGCGGGTTGTGCACCAGACGGAGAAGACCGACCATGGGCATAGAGGCGCCTCGTGGACGGTGCTCTATCATGAGATATTGTATTTAAAACACTCCGGGGAGGCCTTCAGGCTCCCATCGAGAGGCCAGAGATGCAGGGCCCACAGCTTGGGCTAGGGGTGCCAGATTGCTCTGTTCGCTTGAGAGAGGAGGTCTCGTCTCAGGGGAATGGACCATGGAGCTGATACAAGCAGCTGGGACAGCTCTGCGAACCAGTGTTGGTTCTTCCAGAGCGGGGCTACCAACAGAACCCTGTGGCCTTGTTCCCAGATTCGCCTGATTACCTGCAGGATCAGGGCGATTGGGGGAAAAGCGCAAAGGAGGAGGTTGGGCCAGTTGTGGGCCAATGCGTCCGTGTCCTTCGAGAAATAAGTTGGGCAGTGAAAGTTGTCTCTTGAGGCAAAGAGGTCGACCTTTGCCTTGCCAAAGATCTCCCAGATTTTCTGAACCGC
>NW_015554209.1:15335-24248 GCF_001515605.1 Sinocyclocheilus anshuiensis
GGTGGAGCATCCACTCTTCCGAGGGGACATTGCTCCGAGAGAGCATGTCTGCTCCTTGGTTCAACCTGCCTGGTACATGCATCACCCTCATGCGCCGCTCTACTAGAGTAAAGAGGTAGTACTCGAGTAGTGTAGGACACTACCGTCATGCTGTCTGATCGGACTAGGACATGGTGTCCCCTTAGGTCCAACAAGAAGGTGCGGAGGCCCAAACACACTGCCAGCATTTCCAGGCAGTTGATGTGTAGTCGTCCTTCCTCTTTCAACCAGAGGCTGAAGGCTGGTTTGCCATAGCACAGCGCTCCCCAACCCATGTTGGAAAAGTCTGTTGAGACTACCTTCCTTCTGAAGACCATTCCCAGAGGCACACCCTGTTCCATCCAATGAGAGTCTTTCCAAGTGGCCAGGGCTGCCACACAGGCCTGGTTTACCTTGATATGAAGGCATCCGTGATGCCAGGTGTGGGACGGAACTAGCGGTTTCAGCCAGTACTGAAGGGGCCGCATACGGAGCAGGCCCAGCTGTAGTACTGGAGACACGGAGGCCATGAGACCTAGCATCTTCTGAAACGCCTTGAGATGACGAGAGACTCCTATTTTTAAAGAGGCCACGAGCTGCCGGATAGCTAGAGCACATTCTGGCATGACTGTCATCCTCAGTTGACGGGCCGAGTTGAAAACTGCTCCCAGGAACGATATCCGTTGGCTGGGAGACAGAGTGCTCTTGGCAAAATTGACCCTGAGCCCCAGGCATTCCAAGTGGCTGAGGAGAAAGGATCTGTGAGATAGTAGCTCATCCTCTGACTGGGCTACTATCTGAGCCAGTCGTCGAGGTAATTCAGAACGCGGATTTCGATCTGTCTCAGAGGAGAAATCACTTCGTAAAAGTGCAAGCAGCTAGGAACAGTCCGTATGAAAGGACCGTGTATTGATATGCCACTCCCTCGAAGGCGAATCTCAAGAATCATCTGTGATGGGGGGCTATCTGGATGTGAAAGTACACGTTTAACCATTTCTATGGCTCCTTTCACCAGTAAATTCATCACCTCGGAGTGCAGGACGTGAGCGTCCTTGCTCTGAACCAAGGTGGAAACCATGCCGCGGAAGCGCGTGGGTCTTCGAGCAAACTGAAGATTGTAACCTTGTTTTATTATACCCAAAATCCAGTCTGACACTCCGGGGATGGCCTGCCAGGCCTCGGCTCGTGTGGCAAGGGGTTGGATTAATTCGGGTGGAGAATTGTCTTGTGGGGACCCGACACTTTCTGTGCAGCAGTGAAGCGCTCGGTGAATCCCTCAACCGCAGGTCCGAAGAGGCCAGAGGGGGAGACCGGGGAGTCCAGGAAGGGGACTTTGTCCACATCCTTAATCTCCGTTAAGGTCAACCATAAGTGGCGCTCGAGCACCACTAAGCTGGCCATCGACCTGCCAATCACCTGGGCCGTGGTCTTGGTGGCGTGTAAAGCCAAGTCGGTCGTGCTGGAGCAGTTTGGCCTTATAGACCTGTAAGACCGCCATGGAATGAAGCGCCGAGGCCGCTTGTCCAGCAGACACGTAGGCCCGTCCGGTGAGGGCTAACGTCATCCTGCATGGCTTGGATGGGTGAGCGACCTTCGCCTTCCAGCTGATAGCCATGGGCGGGCAGAGATGCGCGGCAACGGACTCGTCCAGGGGAGGCATTTTGTTGTACCCCTTCTCTTCAGCGCGTCGACCGTTGTGAGGGCGGAGGAAGAGGAGGCATGTAGGCGGGCCGAGTAGGGAGCACGCCACGACTTTGTGAGTTCATCACGAACTTCGGGGAAGAATGGTGAAGCTTGTTGTCGAGGGGCTTGACGGCGACCCAGCAAGAACCACTCATCCAGGCGGGTGTGTTCGGCATCCATGCCTGGATTGTGCTCGCTGTGCTCCAGCCGTGGAGGGATGCTGGTCTGGCTGGGAGAAGGGGAGAGGAGAAAGCAAGGCACGTGGGGTCGGGGCTGGCGTGAGCTCGCTCGTCTCTGGGCGCCGAGGTCCTCTGCCCCGCTGTTTTTTCCTCGCAGGCTCCTGGGAGGAAGAAAATGGGAGGGCGCGAGGGGTGGGTCGCTTTCTGAAAAGAAAGCTGCCCGTGAGCGCAGAGAGGAGTGATTCATATCCTCGGAATGAGGACTTTCCGTCTCCTTGAAAGCATCTTCAGCATGGGATCTCCCCAAGCATGAGATGCACTCGCCGTGACCGTCAGCGGCGTGCAGGGTAGCCCTGCACGAGCGACAAAACGGGGCGGCATTTGCATCAACGCTGCAAAATTTTCTCTTTTAAAATCGCTCTTTTAGATCGTCGGATGGCGGCAGAGGATCTGGAAGACCGGCGCTGCTGCGGCGCTGTAGGCGGCTGCGAGAAGCGGCGAGATCGGCCGAGCAGAGAGGTCTTGATGAAACGGGGCGGCATTTGCATCAACGCTGCAAAATTTTCTCTTTTAAAATTGCTCTTTTAGATCGCCGGATGGCGGCAGAGGATCTGGAAGACCGGCGCTGCTGCGGCGCTGTAGGTGGCTGCGAGAAGCGGCGAGATCGGCCGAGCAGAGAGGTCTTGATGCCACTACAAATGCCGCTACAAGGCATTTCAACGGCGAAGCTTCAAGTCCTGTAGTTTCAGCAAAGATCGTCATTGTCGCTGAAGGAGAAGAAATCTGAGAATCCTATGGCGACATGCCCACTTATATAACCAGATGGCCCCGCCCATATTGGCGTGCTTCATCACCATAGGCTCGTGCAGCTCCGAGCCATTGGTTAGGTTTTTATTTACTGCACAAACCAAAAAACTTCAGTCATCGGTGAAAAAGGAGTTTTCGCCATAGCGTCTTAGCAGACGCAGTACGAGTGAAGTATCGAAAGGGAACATAAAGTGACAAGGCTCGTGCCAAAACAAGATCTGAACCACAATGGCAAATATGAATCATAGGGATTCCTCAAACAGATTCAGATTCATCTGCCAAAGTACAACTGGCAAACTGGCAAAAAAAAATTTAAAATAAAAATTATGTTTCAACCACAGATGGTGACAGAGAGTCAAATGTTTCATAGCGTAGCTGTGTAGCAATGAAACATTGAATTGTATTAATCTACTGTAAGTTGAGTACCACTAGTACAAAATAACTTGAGGTAATGGCAAAAATGTAGGGTTTAGGAACATGAAAAGTGGGAGGGAACACATAAGGTCAAACGTCTTTAGAAAGTAATAACTATCTTCCAAAAATTGTGGAAATTAATGTAAAAATTTCAAAAAGTGGTCAGTATTACCATTCTGACTCTTGAAAAAAAAAGTATTTTCTTGAGGATTGAAAATGGAAAAACAGAAACGAGACTGATATTTTAAAATAAATATTACCACATTACCCATTCTAAAAAAGAAACCCTTTGTCAAACTTCATAAAAAATCGTTCAACCGTGCAAGGGTGTAGTAAACCAATCAGTAATGACAGTGTTCCCTCCCATTAAATATGAGGCCTGTTTAAAAGCCAATGTTGCCCTCTCTGAACCCCAAAAGTCATGAACGTTGTGGCCTCCTGTCATCCACATACTGATGGAGTGTGGAGAGCAGTATAAACTCTGGTTTCCCCTGTGGAATACCCCGCATACATCACATGCCAGAAACAACAAACAGCCGACCCTGAGGTGGTTAAATTCACTCTGGTGTTATCAGAGGATATAAACATCTCAACCTCATTCTGGGACTAAAAGATCAGTTGATGGGCCCAAAACGGAAAGAGGGGAGTGGAATGATGGACAGAGTGAATTAGAAGACAAAAACAACAAGCCAAACCCAAATAAAGAGGAGGCAACTGGAATTGTTCTACTCATTGCTTCATATGAGAATGTTCTGGAAATTAGAATCTAATCGCTATTGGAGAGAAACGTACAGATTTGAGGTTTGTGTAAAATACAGTTTGGAAATGGTGACCTTTGCCTGAATGGACTGGGTCCATTATAGAGACGGAAAATGTTTCGGGAAATGACGGGAGCACATTTTGTGTATCAGTAAATGCTTAACTGACTCTACTACACATTCCATAACGGCTATTTTCAGTTTAAAAGACAGTTACATTTGTGGGAACATAAAAACACAAACACTTTTCACACTATTACTTTCATTCCATTCTTTTTTCTAATTGACCAAACCTTTAACTCAACTGAGTCTGCAAACAGTAATCTGACCAAACTTTGATTACCCACATACATCTGGTTTTACATCTGGTTTTTCAGGGGAAAAAAAGGTTATACCAATATGAAGTACTCAGCAGTCAGGGTATTTTTTCTCACTGACACAGTAGTTCAGATTGTATAATTTTTCCTCTGATGCAGTTATTTTGCCAATATTTGCCAATGTTGATTGCATAAATGCATAAATAAATAAATGAAAATCTATTTTATATGCTCTATCATTTCTTTTTTATATTTGTTTTATTAATTATATAACCTATAATTTAGAATTGTTTACATAATAATAATACTAATAGAAAACTTACATCTATAAATACACATAAATACACAAATCTGTTGCATAGAGGCATGGAAAAGCAGTTGTAACATGGCATACAATCCATTTATCAAATAAATGCTGTTCTTTTGAACTTTCTGTTCATCAAGGAATCCTGAAAAAATGTTTCATGGTTTCCACAAAACATTATCCAGCACAACGTTTTTCAGTTGTGATAATAAGAACTGTTACTTAATTAATTATTGAATTGAATTAAATTATTAATTAAATCAGCATATTAGAATGTATTCTGAAGGATCATGTGACACTGAAGACTGGCGTAATGGCTGCTAAAAATGTCATCTTTGACATGACAGGAATAAATTATATTTTAAAATACATTAATATAGAATTTTTACCCACATACATCTGGTTTGACATCTGGTTTTTCAGGGGAAAAAAAGTTATACCAATATGAAGTACTCAGCAATCAGGGTATTTTTTCTCACTGACACAGTAGTTCAGATTGTATAATTTTTCCTCTGATGCAGTTATTTTGCCAATATTTGCCAATGTTGATTGCATAAATGCATAAATAAATAAATGAAAATCTATTTTATATGCTCTATCATTTCTTTTTTATATTTGTTTTATTAATTATATAACCTATAATTTAGAATTGTTTACATAATAATAATACTAATAGAAAACTTACATCTATAAATACACATAAATACACAAATCTGTTGCATAGAGGCATGGAAAAGCAGTTGTAACATGGCATACAATCCATTTATCAAATAAATGCTGTTCTTTTGAACTTTCTGTTCATCAAGGAATCCTGAAAAAATGTTTCATGGTTTCCACAAAACATTATCCAGCACAACGTTTTTCAGTTGTGATAATAAGAACTGTTACTTAATTAATTATTGAATTGAATTAAATTATTAATTAAATCAGCATATTAGAATGTATTCTGAAGGATCATGTGACACTGAAGACTGGCGTAATGGCTGCTAAAAATTTCATCTTTGACATGACAGGAATAAATTATATTTTAAAATACATTAATATAGAATTTTTTAATAAAATAGATTTCTTATCCTAATAATATTTCACAATATTACTGGCATCCTTATTGTTATGTCCTGGATATCACCTACATTTTTTGGTGATTTATTACAATAATCTGAATACAGCCTCAAAAATTCCTGTCATTCATTACAGAGCTATGTATCCAAAACTGCGTTTATGATCTCATGCTGTTAAATAACAGGAAACACTAAAGGTTAAGATGCCCATGAACACAGTGTACAGTAGATGCAGAGAGTTATTCGAGTTTCCCGTCCTTTGCTTGCTGGTATGAAGCAGCTATTCTGGGTGCCACAAGGTTTTATCACAGCTCAATTAATTATTTATAAGGCAGAAGCCTGGCCCCTGGAGCAGGAGAAATGAATGGTTATGACAGGGTAAACCCCACAAGATGCCAGCCACTGTGCATTGCAGGCATTAGTTGAGGCCAGCTTTCAAAGTTGCTGATGGCCAACTCTCTGCTGTTTCTGGGAAACAATACCGCATCTAGGACATTTGATTGTTTTCTTATGACAATGCATTATTTATTTGTCAATAATAGATGTTAAAATACACACAAAAAATTGCCTTTCTGATGGAACATCTATATTGCAGAAACAATTCAAGGATTCTGGAGAACAGGAGGTTCATTTTCAATTAAAGGAAAATCTGTCATGTCGTTCCAAACCTGTATTCTTTACATTTTTCTGTGGAAGACTAAAGATATTTTGAAACGTTTCATTTTTGTCCATACAATAAAAGTCAGTTGGGTCCAAAACGAGTGAGGACCCCATTGCCTTTCATTGTAAGGACAAAAGCAATTCTTCATAATATCCTCTTTTGTGTTCCATGGAAGAAAAAAAGTCATACACAATATGAGGGTGAGTAAATAATGAATAATGGATATGAATTTTAATTTTGGGTGAAATATCATTGGGTGAAAGACATTTCAACACACTGACAATATGACCAACAGCACACTCTCATAAATGGCCTATATATAAACTTTCAATTCCTAACTTACATTCTTCCCACATGCAATTATATCCCTCACTGCTTCCATATTCTGCAGTTAATTTTTCTCGAGCAGTTTTAACAGAATACTAAACCGCATATATACAAGTCATGGTGTAATTTATCTTATAATATAAAATTCATCTCCATAAAAAAGCTGGCAATGGCTATAATGAACAGATGCTAAACATTCATTGGAGATAATAAAAGTGATTCATAGTTTAAAAAAGGTTCTGCTACTATCGCTTTAAGCATTGACTTTTATTCTTTTCACTACATCTAATCTCCATGCCAATGGAACAGTTTTGAAATGCAGCTCCGATCCTTTTTTAAACTAAGAATGGAATTAATTGGACTCATTTAAGTAATAGATTTCACGTTTCATAATGAACCTTGCCCTTACTTTAAAAGAATCACATTTAAAGTTGCATTTCAAAGCTTTTTATGAAATTCAGCGGGGCAGGCCTGCTTTTAGAAGCAGAGCTCAGACATGTATTTAGACAACTGTGTTTTTCTTCTCAGACTACAGATGATATTGAGGCTGATGATGATGACGATGATGAGGATAGTTTCCAAGGTTATTTCTGGGGAAATATAAAAGCCCATAACCACAGACACCATCTGTTGTATTACAAAGAGATCAAAAGCAGAGGGAGGAAGGAATCAAAAGAAAGAAAAAAATAAAAACAGAGAAAAGAGACTCATATGGGCATTGCTGGGATTAATAGGAGACTGAAAGTAGAACAAACACAGTCTGTTATGATGTCTTCACTGGTGGTCTCGTCTCTTTCGCTCCGGTGGGGTTGAATATGTTTTACTTCTGAATGTGACTGAATGCTACTGACATTCGCAAAGTGGGGAATTCAATTAGGCTTTTTGACATCATGGCTGTCAACTCCATCAGACCTGTCTCTTCAGGACAATTCATATCTTCTGCCCTACTGCTCGTTTTTTTAGTTTAGTGACAGCGCTTATATAAGGTAGGCAGTCTCACAAGAGGTAGTAATGTGAGAAAAGAGACCCTTTGACTAGTGGCATAAGGTCAGGTCCACACTGCAGCTTATTTAGTGTGCAAGCTCCACCTATTTAGACAGGAAAAGATAGTTCCACCAACATGCAAAACCACCAAACTCCAGTTTGTTTTCTTTTTACGTGATGTTTAAGGCTATGTGTATTTGAAATTGAGGTAACACTTTATTTTAAGGTGTACTTGTTACACATGTTACATGTACTTACTATTGTAATAACAATTAATTATGCATAATTACATGCAAGTAACCTTAAACCAAACCCTAATCCTAACCCTAACCATATAGTACATGTATCTAATTAATATTACTCAGTACTTAAATGTATAATTACACTGTACACCTTTAAATAAAGTGTAAACGAAATTGATTGTACTATAATATACCAGTGTAAAGTCTCTTCTGTACCAATGGTTGTGCAGAAAATACCAGAACAATTGAAAATCTCTACTTAATAGATAGTGATTATTTAACTGTCTGTGGAAGTTGTGTAAAGTCAGCCAATCAGATATGAGCTCGTCATAATTGAGAAAGTGCTTCCCAGTTGTGTGTGCAATGTTACCAGGCGATATTAGAAATGTTTTAATTTATCAGTAATTGGATATTTCAGTTTGTATGTTCATTTCTCTTTTGTGACATTTACAGTCATTTAAGAATCTTAAAATACTCATCATTTACTGTAATAGTACTATTAACCCTCTGGTGCTGTTCGGTCATTTTTGACCAAAAAAATTGGTTTCTTTTTTTTTTTTAGAATGTTTTATTTCTTTTAAATGGTTCAAAACGTGGTAAAGGCTTTGTCACTTGCTATATAAAAAAAGAAAAACAAAACAAAACCTACAACTACTAATACTACTACTTCTACTACTACTACTACGAATAATAATAATAACGGACATGATTTGAAAAGGTGAAATGGTCCTGAAAAAATAAATGTCACACTTGTACTCCCATTCAAAAATGATCGGTTTGGAAACTAATAATGGCGCTTTTCCACTGCGTGGTATGACTCATCTCGGTACGGCTCAGTACGGTACGGTACGGTACGGTACGGCTCGGCACGGTTTGCGTTTCCACTGCAGTTCAGTACCGCTTTAGAGTGGGTGGGATTATTCACATGTCGTTATAGTTGCACCGCCTCTACTCCCACGACTCCTAAAAAAAACTTTTTCATTCCGCATCGCCCCATCAAGCTCTCGCTGGATCCGCTCCTCTGCTATCAACGAGACAACAAAGGTGTTTAAAAAAAGGTGCGCTCGTTCAAAACAGTTACGTTCGATCCTTCGCTGGCTGTGCTGATTTAAATCTAGCGGTTCTGTTTTGTTTGTGTCGCAAGTTCAGTGATGTAAC
>NW_015554209.1:24550-41814 GCF_001515605.1 Sinocyclocheilus anshuiensis
AGTTTACACGTCACGTTTTGGTAACGGTACGGTTCACTTGGAACCCCAACCGAGGTGGTACTAAAAAAAGTACCAGGTACCAGCTACTGTACCCAGTGGGAAACCCCCAAAAAGTGAACCGTACCGTGCCGTACCATGCAGTGGAAAAGCGCCATAATTTCATCTAGTGGAAACGTTTGGTACTGTGCCCAAACAAAATCTTACTGAAAGCTAATTTATTTTAGATATCAACTTCAAATTTGGGACACAACTTGTTTAGATTTGATTTTCGTACAGTTTTAGAGTAAAACATGGTTTGCAAAATATATATTTCATATAAATTTTAAAAAGTACTTTTGTGCTATTTTGATAATAAACAAACTTCTATAACCTTTTTTCACTTGTTTTTATTTTTTATTTTTTTTCCACTTTCAGGTCTATTGCACCAGAGGGTTAAATGTCATATCAAATGAAATCTGTTCACAACAATGATGATAAAAATAATCATGGGTCGCGGAAGCGCCTGGGCCCGGGTTACTTTTGAGGTCTGGGACAAATATGACATGGGATAGAAAAATACATAGGCTATAAGGCTCATATGTATGCACGTTTAATTATTGAAAGATCGCGATCTCGATTCAAACACACGCGATCTTATTCTTAAATGACGGTGATTCTACTATGTCTATTAAACCTTTGAAATCACAATCACATCGGAATATTTAAACCTGCTTTTGCGCAGCCGCTGATCCAGAGAGAGCAGCGCTCATCATGTAAAGCTTTGTGTTTGAAACAGCTTCACAAACAGTCTACGTACACAGTAGGCTACATTTCTGTGTTGTAAACATTAAATAATAACGAAAGTATTGATAAAAGTGTAAAGTCCGGATGTAGACTTTGATGTTGCGGGAGCAGCGATCAAAATGGGTCTTTGAAAGTAATGAATGATACGCTGCAAATAATGACTGTATATGTTACATTATGCCAGTAGGTGGCGAACAGTGACTGTTGAATGTATTTGATGTCTGAATCATTCATTCAAGAGATTCAAAACGAAACAAGTCTTCATTTATCTTCATTTATTTAAAATGTTTTTTATATAATTAGGCTAATTCGTTTAAATTAATACATATTTTTAAATAGACTCATTTACTGTAACATTAATAAAACATTTTGTCAGAAACTCAAGTAAATTACATATTTTGTTTGGTTGTCTTCAGAATCGTGGGAGAATCATAGCTTAAAAATACATAGGCTAATATATGTGGCATCTAACTAATACCATTAGTAGGTAATATATTTATTATTTTATAGGTAATATTACTACAGTTTATACTGTACTGTACTGTATACTGTATTACTACAGCTAATATATGTGGCATCTAACTAATACCATTAGTAGGTAATATATTTATTATTTTATAGGTAATATTACTACAGTTTATACTGTACTGTACTGTATACTGTATTACTACAGCTAATATATGTGGCATCTAACTAATACCATTAGTAGGTCATATATTTATTATTTTATAGGTAATATTATTACAGTTTCTAATATTAAAATTAGTTCTGCAACCCACCCCCGACCTCTCGGGCCCCCCCCTTTTGGTTCGATCCGCGATCCTTGACTATAATGATATGTACTATAAAGTTTTAATAAATTCCAAATCCACACCTCAACAATTATGACACAGAGGATTCACTTGTACTGTTTATTACTGATTTTTGTCTTTATGTCTGTCCTAATTCAATTAGCCAAAACAGTATAGAATTGTAATGTTGGCCATTTATCAGTAAATGACAATATCATAAAAATAATTATTAGCTTGGTGTCATTTTAACCAAAATTTTAATATATGAAGAAGACTACAAAAATCCTTACTCAAATTTCCCATGTTCCCTGTGTTTGATTTGAAAATGAACCATCTCATTTTACCAAAGACCCCCATTCTTGGTGGATCAGGATGTAAAAGTATATGTTCTCCTGCTTCAGGCAGCCAAGCCATGGACACATTTAATGAACTAGCTCTTTTCTCAGGCCTGTTCCAACTTTGCCACTGTGGGGGAGGATGACACTGGATGTGCAATTACTGCAGACAGGACCAGTCCACCCAGTCCAGCACAACACAGCAGAGGACAACATTGTGACACAGTGCAGTGCAATACAGCACAAAGGAATGCTGTGTAATGCATCAACGCTAATTAAAACAGAATGGGCCGTGACACAGTGTAACCCCAGGAAACATCCTACACAACAATATAACAACACGGTTGCAGGACTGCCTAACTACAGAGGTACAGGCACAGTGATTCATAAAGATGTGACTGTCAGTTTTTGGCAAGACATTGCAAGTGTGTTGTCATTTAGAATGTACAATTCACTGACAGCAACAGTGGCTTAGAGACTTAGAGACAGAATCACCAATATTCCATTTACCACAATTTACACCAAAAGAAAAAAACATTTGTTTTGTAAAAGTGCTGTATTGTATGAGGAACTTGATTTGTAGACTGTTTTGAAAAAAACTGTGTGCAGTGCTTTTTCGTGTTAAACTTTCCACCGTGATGTTAGAGAGTTGTGAGTGGTTGTCAGGGCATTGCTATCTGGTGGTTAGGCCATTTGTTAGAGTGTTGCTTACTGACCCAAGTAAGTTGCTTTCTCCACACTGATGTCTCCTTTAATGTCAAAGTCAATGGGATTTTTTTCAAATGTTTTATCATCTGGCAGGTGAAAAGTCTAATCGCTTGCATACACACACACACACACACACACACACACAACAGCCACAAAATGTAAGGTATAATTCTTGTTTGTGGCACAAGCTTTTCAGGTATTTATGTGGGTCAATGACAAATAGCATATTTTTTATGTGCCAGGTTCTTTAAAAAATTTACTATTTGTATTCATGTTGGTTTCATATGCTTTTGAGCATTTTTCAAAATGTAATCCTTTTAAAAATATCATGTGGTGTAACTATTAAAAGGGTCATGATGTTGCTAAAAAGAACATTATTTTGTGTAATGAAATGTTTATGCAGTTTAAGGTTCAAAAAACACATTATTTTCCACATACTGTACATACTGTACATTCCTCTATGCCCCGCCTTTCTGAAACGCATCAATTTTTACAAAGCTCATCGTTCTGAAAAGTGAGGTGTGCTCTGATTGGCCAGCTATCCAGTGCGTTATGATTGGCCGAATACCTCAAGCGTGTGAAGTTTCACTTTCACAATGAAACACAGCGTCACACACGGAGGGCTAGAGTGAGCGGAGGCCGGTGGGCTTGAGAAAACGACACGGCCGGCGGATTCGACGAAGGAGCGTCCGGCAGGCTTGCAACAACCACATGTGACGACCCCGGGCTGGACTCCACTTCGTCCACGGTGAAAGTCGATCCGGCGATCCACAGCGCAAAGTTGTATTCCTCAGCGACCAGCACGGATCAGCTCCAGGCATGACGAAGCTCTTTTGGAAGGCCAACCAAAGTAGTTTCACTTTCACAACGAATCACACAGCACCTTCACGACATGGCGGCGGCGGCGGCAACAATACTACAGCGAGAATAAAAGTTACGTCTTCTTTCTTTGCGTGAACATTTGGGCGGCGTTATGCAAAAAAGGAGCCGTCTTAGGTAGGCGTGGTTGACTCTTAACTTTTATAAAGAATATCTCTTTGGATTTGAGACTTTAGTCTTTGCAACTTTACAGATCTTCTTTATGCACCAAGAGCTTGTAACACTCCAAAGAGAAAGGAAAAATTGAAATCGCATCATATGACCCCTTTAAGAAAAAGGAAAAATTCATTTTTCTTAAAAATAAAAACAAGTGAGTCTGCATGTTAATCATTTTTACTAACTAAATGGATAATTCGTTGCACCAAATGACATTTTACGACCGTGAACTTGTCTTGTCATAAAGAGTCAAATGATATGACATTTTAAGAGACTTAATGACCTTTACAAACAACCATGAGAATCTGCAGGGGTCTATGATATAATTTCCTGATGTTTGCGTTTTTTTCCCCCTGCTTTGTTTGCAACATATGACAAATGTTGCAACATGTGCACACTTTGACAAACAGTTGTACCACCCTGACCATTTTGACTTTATGCCCCCCCAATACCAAGTAAAAAAAAATGTCCCTGCAGTCAGGCATTAGGCAGACATGTGGACACACAACCTGTCACACTATCGTTATGGTTGCCTTCAATCAGGGCAACCCACACACACACACACAAAACTGTCACTTGTAGCTCTCAGCCCTCTCTTTCTGTCAAACACACATATAAACAGGCTCTGGGGCCCTAATCAACGTTCATCAGCGGTCTCAGTTTCTGCAGATTGTGGAAATCAAAACTCAACAGGCTGAGTGAAAACACACCAGTTCAGTGACAGACAGGAAGCTAAAACCACCTACACAAACCAACATCCACCACAATAGTATATGGCTATAAATAGGCCGAAATGCAATGAAGGAAGGAGACATCAAAACACTAATGAGTGATTCAACCTTATAAGCCTGAGTAAACTTAGATTTAAATTCAGATTCAAACTGAAATAATCTGCGGGAGACTATTCCACAGTTTTGGCCCAAAGCACAGTAACCACTCAGCTTTAGTCTGGATCTCGACACCAACAACAATTTTTGCTCAGATGACTTCAGAAATCTAACAGATGTAAGGCTACGTTCACACTGTCAGATTTTGGGATTGACAACCGCATTTTCTTTACAGGTGCGAGTCTCGAAATATCCCGTTCACACATCACCTTACAGTTGTGTTTAGAATAGGCCTACTGTCTGTATGAACGGGCAATGGGAGTCAAGCCCGTATTCCTTACTAGTAACCATAGCGACAGTGACCAAAGTAAAATCAAAGATGGCGACGTCAATAAAACTGAAAGCCTTATCACTTTCTGGCATGATAAGAGTCCAATCGAGCCGCAAATTTTTTCGTCAAATCTTCATTAACCAACAGCATCTTTTACATTTGGGAGGAGAGCGGAGCATTTGAATCGTGCGCAGAACACAAAACTGACGGGAGCGGCTCCGGTGGAAAACTGACGTGCTCTAAAACGTTCAGAAGACACGCAGCTCATTTCTCCGTCAGTGTAAGTTACCGAAAACCAGTGGCAGCTCGTCGGGGCAGGCAGGGGAGGCACAGCTTCTCCAAAATTTTGAGGTGAAAATGGGAGGAGGATGATTTAATGTTGATAAAATTCACAATTCATTTCAATTCATGTCTCAGAATGTGTATTTTTTGTTTGTAATTTCACAGCTGTAATACCATAATATGTTACTGAAGTTGGAAAGCGCCGCTTTTCTATCGCGAATGTGCCGAATCTGATAATGTAATTACAACCGCTAATGATAGAGAAGGAGAGGGGGAGGCTGGGGGAGAGATGAGCTCTCGTGCCTCCGTTGGTAAAAAAAATTAGCCAATAGGCCCTTTTCACAGTGACGTCAGCTTACTTCCACTTTCCCGCAAAGCAGTGTATCCAGTGTTGCCAATTTGGGGATTTTGTCGCCAAATTTAGCTACTTTCTCATTGTAGCTGCGACTTTTTTTTATTTTTTGCGACAAGGAGCTATTTTACCTATATTTAAATAAAACAAGCGATTTTTTTGGAGATTTTTTATTTTTTACTTGGCCACACTCTGCCGTAGGCCCGTGACCTCTCACATTTGCTCTCAATCATGCCAATGAGTCTGCGCAGTGAACACACCAGTACGCCACGCCTGCCATGACGCACACCACAATTTCATTATAAGCATCAATCAAGATGGTGGAGAAAAAATGAACATCTTGTTTTTAACCACGGACACAAAAGTCATACCACAATTCATGCACAGTCATGTCAACCGCGAACGTTTTTCTTCATCTGCTTTAGATGGGTGGCTTGCTTGCAGCAACTGCTTGCTTTCAGATTTGTATGACACCGATTATGTGTTCACACAAAATACATACTTGAAACCTTTTCACTTGTTATTTTGGTTTATGTCATTCCTTGGATAATTTGTGATTATCCAGTTCAAGAATATGGCTATTGAAACAATACAAAAAGGACAGCCGCGTAGTTCTACAGAACGTCTCGGTTACTTGTGTAACCCTCGTTCCCTGAAGGAGGGAACGGAGACGTTTCTTTAAAAAACAGCTATGACCTGCGTTTTATATTTATTTACACAAATTCTGGCATCTGTAATAGCTTTTTATATAAACTTAATATATTTAATATTTATTTCTGAATTACATTAAATAATAAAACGATAAAAATAATAAAAAAGTATTTAAATAGTACAAGCTTATGTTGAAATATTCTTGTATATACAGGCGCTGTATTAAGCAGGACATAAATTACTGAATGAAAAGGCTTCCTGTTACCACATGTAAATGTCTAAAACGTTTGTTTATTTGAGAAATATCTCTAACCAACTTAATCTAACTGCAATAAAGACAGCAAACAGTGCGCGAGAGTCGCGGGAATCAGTGACTGCAGTGCTCCGTTTTCAACTCCTCCCTCGACTTCAAGCGGCAAATCTCGCCGATCGGTATTCGGTAAGTTCGTTTGAGATGCCAGATGCCTCTCCCTGAATGAGGACGAGAATAGACAGCAGCAGACAGTCATCCTCTAATCGTATTTGTATCAGTTGTACAAGCGTCTGGGTGAACTCCATGCTGGTAGCGACAGCACTTACTATGATGGCGGAAGTAAGAATACCCTGCTTCGCGTCAGAGCGGAAGTTGCGTGACGTCATGTGAAAAGGGCCTATCATCGAGTGTTCACTTTCAGCGCTGAGGAGTGTTGAGAAAAGAACCCTTGCAAGGGAGGCTAGCCTCCCTTCTGATGTCAACCAATCATCATAGAGACGTAAATTATGTGATATTAAAACACGCCTAAGCTGGATATAGGCTAGCAGTCAGCTCTTTTAACACAGACTTTTAAGAAGGGTTTTCTTCAAGTGATAGACCAGGTAAGTGAAATTATATTATCTTGCTGTATGTGTGTCGTTTTCTTTACGTTTTCTGACTAAAAGCAACCAAAAAGCCATTTTAAAATGGTTAAGCAAATAATAATAATAATAATCGGCAAGGATCCCCAGACCAATACAATTAGTGTGCCTCCTTTATTTTAAAACCCACGAGCAGCCACTGCTGAAAACACGTAACACACGTTAGACACGTGTTTGTGCAGCAGAGCGGTTCTCTCTCGCACTGTATGACGTGACAGACAACTTGTCCAGTCCTGTTCCGTTCACAAAGCGCGTGTGTACCGAGAATGCGTTGTGAGTCCTGAAAATGTACGGGTGTTAGTTCGGTTACAGAATGTGGTCGTCACGCCCGTAAATAACTGAACTGTGGGTGAACGTAACTGTATTAAGGACTCAAAAACAAGACTGACAACCGTATTCTGCTGCTGTGTGAACGTGGCCTTAGATTCAAAAGGTTAGAGAGATAGTTAGGTGCTGATCCAGTCAGAGTTTTTAAAAGTAAAATTTTCAAATAAATTAGACATACAGCTTTTTTGTCATTGTGCTTCAAGGGCAAATAAATTTAAGTCAACGTGAAATGGAAATTAACCCTATTTACTTGCACAGTACACATTCCCGGGCTTATTGTGAACGATTCACTGGTGCATGACATTCTAAAGGGGTTTTTGAAATCTTTCATCAAAATATATAAAAAAAATATTACCCTTAACTTGATTTTCCCTGTCGGTTGTCTTCACGAAACACTCCTACTTATCACCCCCTCTCCTCCTACCACCCTCTAATGGTATGCAGCGCCCACTTTTCAGATTCCAAGCAATTCCCTATAGATAAAACCAAGCCCCAGTTAACATTTTTTTTCTCATTAAATGCCCCACTTTACCTGAAAATATGTAACATTATGAAAGTAAAATAGCATTTCATGTTGACTTTAAATTCATTTTATGTAAATCAGCTACACTATTAAGTAAAAAAATTATTTTATAAAAAAAAAATATTTTATATAAAAAAATAATACTTCTGTTCAGCAAGGATTAATTAAATTTATCTGAAGTGACATTATAACCTTACAAAACATTCAAATAAATGCTGTTCTTTTGATCTTTCTATTCATCAAAGAATCCTGAAAACGAATGCATCACAGTTTCCACAAAATATGAAACTCTTTTCTACACTGACAATAAAAAGAAAGGGTTCTTGAGCACCAAATCAGCATATTATCAGCATATATTGGAGTAATGGCTGCTGAAAATTCAGCTTTGTCTATAAAGCAATAAATTAAATATTATAATATATTAAAATAGAAAATGGTTATTTTAAATTGCAATAGTATTACTGGTTTTGACTGTATTTTTGATCAAATAAATGCACCTTGGTCAGCATAAGGGACTTTTTCAAAATAAATAAGCATTCAAAAAAACACTTACTGAGCCCAAACGTTTTAACAATAGTGTAGACTGTGAAAGGCATTTTTGTGGTGGTCACACAAACAGTCTTCAAGTATTTTAAATACAGATTGCACATTTAGACAGTTTTTTATACTTAGTTTTATTTTTGCAAAAAAAAAAGCTATATATATACACACTTGTACCTTGACTGTCTATCATGAAGTCATATAACATCATTCTCCTGAATAAACAGTTTTTTTAATAAATTTATGAACAGCAGTATGCCTACTCTGAATTTCCTGCCATTATATGTCAATTCTGCATAAATGGACTGGCATTATGCTGCTTCTGGTTTTAACAAAAGGAGGAAATTCTCAAGTAAAAGGTCAACTGAAAGGTTATATGATGCATAGCGATTGCGCATGACCTGTATGTGTGTCAAAAGACATCACGTCTTTCTTCCCATTCACTCCCATGACCTGATAGACCAGAATGAAAGTCTCCGTACCAACACCATTATCGCTAATGACAGATTATTACAACACCAATGCTAAACAAATGCCAATTCAGAACAGAGTTGAAAACAATGACCGACATTGACCATTTCACCCAAAGTAACCTCAAGTAACTATTGCAACACTATAGGGAGAAAAAGTTGACTTTTACAAGGAACAGAGAATTCATAAAGGAAGGATGGTACTTGCACAATATGAAGAACTTAATCTGCTTCCTAATTTCATCTTCTTTTATACTTAATCACTAAATTTGGCCTAGTATGAGGACGCTTACAAGACCCATTTCACCACTTTTCCAGAGTTACAGACCTGTTTCCTCTTAGTCAGTTATTATATAATTGAAAAACCAAATGAGGCACTCAAATCCTGTTTAGTCAGCAATCCTACAGCATTCCGTCCTGCTGAGATCATGGAGTAGGTCAGAGGACGAGAGAGGAACAAAGCTTTCTGAGGACTTGTGTATGTGAATGAGAAAGTATAGAACATCTCATTCTCATTTCAATTAATGAATCTCATGCACAGAAATGTCACATTTCACCCCTCATTAAACGATTCTCATTAAATGATCATTACTGTAACAGGCTACAGCATTTTTGCACACACACACACACACACACACACACACATATGTATATATATATGTATATATGTATATATATATATGTATATATGTATATATATATATACATATATATATATATTCACACACACATACCGTTCAATCAAAGTTTGAGATCACAATGATGAATTGATGCTTTTATTTCATTAAACTGATCATAAATGACATGAAAGGCATTAAAATGATCTCTACTTCAAACGCTGTTCTTTCTAAGATTCTGTTCATAAAAGAGTCCTGCAAAACTCATATTTTATCACAGTTTCCACACTACATTAAGCAGCCCAACCATTTTCATCTGTGATAATAATCAGAAAGGGTTCTTGAGAATCAAATGAGCATATTAGAATGATTTCTTAAAGATCATGTAACGCTGAGGACTGGAGTAATGGAGCTTTGCCATCAAAGGGGAAAAAATACATTTTAAAATATATTTTGAATATGTCTTTAAATCAAATAAATGCTTTAATGCATATGGACTTTGTGACCATATGAATATATCTTATTAATATTAATAATAATTTCTATACTGCCATGAAAGCATCCATCTCAGACTTTATTTTCCTTAACTAAAACATAATTTCTAATTTGGGTTTTTATTTTTTTTTTTAGATTAGATTTTGGGGTGAAATATGACCCAGACATGTTCTTGACCAGCTTTGGGAGATTCCCCTGATAAATGAACTTCAAGAAAACAATTTAACATCAGTTTCTGTCTGAGGCTTCAATTCCTCAAATTTCATTATTTCTCTCTCTCTCTCTCTCTCTCTCTCTCTCTCTCTCTCTCTCTCTCTCTCTCTCTCTCTCTCTCTCTCTCTCTCTCTCTCTCTCTCTCTCTCTCTCTCTCTCTCTCTCTCTCTCTCTCTCTCTCTCTCTCTCTCTCTCTCTCTCTCTCTCTCTCTCTCTCTCTCTCTCTCTCTCTCTCTCTCTCTCTCATTCTCACGTGGCTGTGGTCATGCATCCGAGTGTGAGGGATAACAGACCACTCAAGCTGAACGCTTCTATTAAAATGTAAGACTGCAGAATGGTTCTTTTTCCCTTCACACTTATTCACACTGAATCTTTCACCACCTCCCAAGATATTAACAGGGAAGAGTGCTGAAAATATAACGCATTGCTGTGGAACTGACAGAGAGGGCAGCACACTAATAGGAGTAGAACACTTTCCCTAAGTTTCTAATTAGATATAAGCTGGCAGTGGATGCTGGACAGATGTATGATGATCAGTCAAAGGGGCTACAGTGTTAGGTGGGCAGCTGAGAAATCCTCTATACTGTTTATAATTGGGGCTAAGGCTGTAGATACCTTATACCTCTGACTCCTGACTAACAGATTATTTTCCATAAACACAAGCATTAAGAAGAAGCAGATCTCTAAATTTGTTTCCCTAATGCATGTCCTGCAGAGCAGCAATGCAAACAAACGACAGAATAACCACTGCATGGCTCGTCATGGCTGTTGAGAATCGGCAGAGGACACCAGATAACGGTTCTGTTCAGAGCTGCTTCATGGTCTATACTGTCAACCTAGACAGCATTCTAACCATGGTGAAACCTCCCACCGACCGATTAGGCAGCAGCTCCATGAACTATTTTTACCGATAATTTTCAGTACTGAATGAAATACATCTCTAATTGGCATTTCTTTCACTTTGTCTGGCTTGGATGTATTTTCTTATTGAACTTGGTGTTATGCCAATTGCCTTCTCCACAAAAGGACACATTTCTTAGCTAGAATTCGGCCAAGACAAGGTATCTTTGGAAGCAGCATAATTATTCCTATCTTTGGAACAGTCTTTATGTCAGGGGCAGGGCAGCTATAATACCAAAGGTGGTAGCTCACTAGGTTTTGAAAGAGAGCAAATGGAGAATTGAGACAATCCCATTCATCTCAATCCGACTCTGTATGGTCATTGTGTCAATCAACCCTACAACATAAATACTGAAGAATTCTTATAGGGTATAGTTTACACAGAACATGTTTTTGCATTTAACTGCATTTAGCTTACTTTTCCGTTATTTCCTGAGCACTAGATGGACATGTCTGACTCATGCACTTGTTTTTTTGCATATGACACAGCATTTAAAAACTGCTAGCATCTTGCATTTTCAATGCAAAAATGTATGTATGTGGATAGCCCCCAAGAATACTTTCTGAAAACACCTTTAATAAGTCAGTTATTTGATAAACTGCAACCTTTCACCAAAATTGCTTGGTGAAGTGGGTCTCATTCACTGATTTGTGTGTACAAACATTTTCACAAAAAAAAATCCTGATTAAATCAATAACTTTTTGTACAATAATTTTTATTCAAAATGTAAAAATGTAGTAATAACTGAAAGCAGTACAAAACATATATTTTGGGTGGCCTTACATGTTAAGGTTGGATTTTATACAATGTGTGAGGTTCCTATGCAGATACACACTGGCTAATGAGAGGTCTGTATAAAAGGTGTTTATGGTGTTCAGACTTGTTTTGAGAATGGCAAGCATGGCATTGCTGGAGCTTCTTGCTGTGTGTGATCTCATTGAGAGCTGAAAGTGTTTGTTGAGAGTGATGAAAGGGGAAAAAATCCTATATATGTATATAGTTTGGCCATGTTTTATGCAGATCATGAACCTCAAGGTTTGCGCATTAAAAAAAAAAACTCACATTAATTTACCTTAAAACTAGGTTAAGAACAAATTCATACATGTAGACGTGTTGTGAAATAGCCAATATTTTTTTGCAAGAATTTCGCCTGTGCATATAAATACAAATAATTCTTGCAATTATTCCTCAATGAGACACAGTGTTTTACAACAGCTCAAAAAGTAGAGAACAAAGCTAATAACACCAAGGCCATGGGTTTGATTCCCAGGGAGTGCAAGAACTGACTAAATGTATACCTTGTAAACAATGTCACTTTTTTTATTTTTTATTTTTAATTTTTTTTGCTTTTGTGCAGAAATGCAAAATGAATCAGAACCCTGTTTACTTTCAAAATACATCCTGGTCTTACTGCACATTATTCATTAGTGCACGTTATTCCAAAATAAATAAATACATGTTGTCTTCATTAGCTTTCAACAAAATAAATAACTAGCTCCACTTAAAACAAACTTCAGTTTTTGGCTGACATCATCTAGGCCATGCAGGCTATTGGCTAGTGTTAACCAATAGTCAAAAAGCTATTTAGGCATTTTTTGGATTTACAAAGTCTGGCTTCATTCTGGCCTGGAATAAGCCAATAATTTTCCAATGGATAAATTCAAGTCCTAAGTTTGTTTTTGTTTTTCCTAAATGAATATCACATTTTACCCTGAAATGCATTTTTATTATGGAGGTAAAATGGGCTGAAAATCAGTCTTGAAGGAAAACAAGCTGTACAGTACAGGATTTACAAGAGTACATAAGTCAACAGCCAGTTGTAAGCCATTAGTAATAATTGCAAGGAAGTCTTTAAAAGCATGGTGTGCTTTGTGAGATCAGTACTATATAGCATATTTAAAATCACCTACTTGTTCAGGATGCTCACTGCCTGTGATTTCAGCCACAGTGTTGTATGAGTCAACATCTGGCAGTGTTTGGGCCCCCATAGTCAGACGCACCACAATCCTCTGGCCCCTGCAGGCCATCCTGGCCATCATCTGGGCATCCTCGACAGTGATGCAGGCGGTGGGGATCTGAGCCACTCCGGGCTGGTACCACTGCCAGCCAGTGTGGGGGCTGAAAACAACACCATGAGTGGGTTAAAAACAGAAATATGCTTATTATATAACAAATATAGCAGTCAAAAGTTTGGAATAATTAGTATGTAATTTAATCCTGTAATGGCAAAGCTGAATTTTCAGCAAATATTATCAATTAATAATGGTGCTACATTTTTTATAATGCTTCATATTATTATCAATGTTGAAAAGAGTTTTTGCTGCTTAATGTTTTAGTGGAAACCATGATACATTTCTTTTTCAAAATTCATTGATAAATAGAAAGTTCAAAAGAATAGCATTTATTTGAAATATAAATGTATTTAAATTACGTTTGTAGCATCACTTTGGATCAATGTAATACATCCTTACTTTTTTATACACTTTATACTTTAATCTTATTTACCCCAAACTTTTGAATGATGGTGTACATTTTCCCAAAAAAAATATTAAGCAGCACAACTGTTTTCAACATTGATAATAATAAGAAGAAAAGTTTTCTGAGCACCAAATCAGCAACTTAGAATGATTTCCTGCTGAAAATTCAGCTTTGCCATCATAGGAATAACTTACATTTGCAGTAAAATAGAAAACTATTTTATTTTAAACTAATAATTCACAATATTACTGGTTTACTGTATTTTTTTATTAAATAAATGGAACCTTAATTGGTGAGCAAAACAGGCTTCTTTAAAAAAAAAAAACAATCTTAATTATCCAAGGATGGCTAAAGTGTGGTTTCTCAGTAGAAGCATCACCGCGCTCTCCTCCCCCCCGCACCCAGTGAGGGATCTTCACTAGCTCTAGATGCACATTCTCCAGTCTGTCCCGTGTAAGGGCATTCTACATGTATTTAATGGCCAGGTCTAGGTTCTTAGAGCCACTGACTCTGTTTCCAATAGTGTCAGTGAACTCAGCCAGCCTCTCATCGGAACGGTTCTGAGCCTTTCCATATACTGCTAGGTTTATGATCTGGTGAGCGATGTCAGAGTACTTAGAAACCTCTTTGGATATTTCTGAAAGTGGTTTACTGTCATAACTGTGAGGCCTAGAGTCACACTGTAGAAGACCGCAAAGAATAAGAAGAGTCAGCAGCACCTGACTAATGGAGTTTTGACACATGCTTTTATTGCCAGTCAAATAAAGCACATGACATATAAAAAAGTCAGACATTTCTATTTTTAAAAAGAATATTTGACATTTATCAATACAGTAGAACTTAATGAGTTAAATATGACTTAAAATAATTTTAAAATATATATAGCAAATTTCTGAAATGGCAGAAATGCGGTTCAACTGGTCATAAGTTTTCAACTTTTCAAGGTTGTTTTTTTCCTGGTCGTTCCTCATATTAAAGCATTTTACACATTTAAGCACAAACGTAACCACTGCCATTTATTCGATAACTTGCACATGTTAGATTGGCACATACAGTATTAATAGAAATATTATAAATTCATACAGCTGGTTTTACAAAATCTAAAAATGCAACAAACTCTTATTTTACAAAAGAAATTAAACCACATAAAGGCTTATTCTTGGTTTTAGTATGAGTTAAATATGACTTAAAATAATTTAAAAATATATATAGCAAATTTCTGAAATGGCAGAAATGCGGTTCAACTGGTCATAAGTTTTCAACTTTTCAAGGTTGTTTTTTTCCTGGTCGTTCCTCATATTAAAGCATTTTACACATTTAAGCACAAACGTAACCACTGCCATTTATTCGATAACTTGCACATGTTAGATTGGCACATACAGTATTAATAGAAATATTATAAATTCATACAGCTGGTTTTACAAAATCTAAAAATGCAACAAACTCTTATTTTACAAAAGAAATTAAACCACATAAAGGCTTATTCTTGGTTTTAGTGGAAAGATATTAAAATACTTAAATGCATAATTTAAATAGCTATGTAGCCTATTAAAATTCATAAATAATTGACCGGCATGTTTCACAATGAAAGCATTGGGCGCTCTTGTGGCTATACGGTAAGCGCCATGCAGGGTGGCCAGGTTTTCACAACAAAACCCGCCCAATTGCTACTCAAAACTAGCCCAGTCACGTTTTGAGGGGGTCCCCCGATAAAAATTGCGTTCTGGGGGATAAGATACACATTTTTTGGCGGGGTTCCCCTGGTAACATTCGCATTTTAGGGGCTAAATATCACGTTATTGGGGTCGCTTCAACCCGCAGCAACAGTGTTAAAGTAGCCCAATTCCGCGGGAAACCGCGGACTTGGCAACGCCGCCATGGGACAATCACCCAAAAACGCGTTTAGTATTCAACACGAGACACCTTTCAAAACAATGTACCATGAACCGTTTTAGTTCTTATGAAGCAAATGGTTAATAAATTAATAAATTACTTTTTTAAACACAGTTTAGGTATTACTGTATATAATTTATGTAGAGCAAGATGTGAAAGTATGTTAACCATATTGAAAACATAAAAAAACACTTGAATTTCCCTAAGATTTACTTTTATTATTATTATTATTATTATCATTATATAACATCTAGTAACAGAGCTCATAATGACTGAGATGTCCAGTCAAATCAAACTCTCTGTTCTATTGCTAAACATGTAGGTCGCCTAATAGCCTAACTGTTTTACAACAGAGATAGCCTAAGAGAATGTAAACTACTCAACATTATTTGTCAAATTTCGCTATCATTTAAGTAAACATGTCATTTATTATTGAATGTGATGTGGCATTAAAAAAGCCTTTTCGACAGATTAGACAGGATTTAGATGAATGTGTGCATATAGGCTATGATTATGAACATTATTTGCAGATACTTCATATATATTGATTTACAATAAATTCCACCCAATGGTTTGGTTTGATGTTACAACTTTGAAATCCATGGCAAGGAGGCAAAGTCCTTTTTTTTTTTTTTTTTATCAAATGTAAATTCCTGTCTCAGTCACATGTTCCTGGTTAAATAAACATTACTTACACTACCAGAAAACAACAACAACAAATACAATTCTATTTTATATTTTTACATTAACAATGTAATTCCGCGGGAAAACCGCGGACTTGGCAACGCCGCCATGGGACAATCACCCAAAAACGCTTTTAGTATTCAACACGAGACACCTTTCAAAACAATGTACCATGAACCGTTTTAGTTCTTATGAAGCAAATGGTTAATAAATTAATAAATTACTTTTTTAAACACAGTTTAGGTATTACTGTATATAATTTATGTAGAGCAAGATGTGAAAGTATGTTAACCATATTGAAAACATAAAAAAACACTTGAATTTCCCTAAGATTTACTTTTATTATTATTATTATTATTATCATTATATAACATCTAGTAACAGAGCTCATAATGACTGAGATGTCCAGTCAAATCAAACTCTCTGTTCTATTGCTAAACATGTAGGTCGCCTAATAGCCTAACTGTTTTACAACAGAGATAGCCTAAGAGAATGTAAACTACTCAACATTATTTGTCAAATTTCGCTATCATTTAAGTAAACATGTCATTTATTATTGAATGTGATGTGGCATTAAAAAAGCCTTTTCGACAGATTAGACAGGATTTAGATGAATGTGTGCATATAGGCTATGATTATGAACATTATTTGCAGATACTTCATATATATTGATTTACAATAAATTCCACCCAATGGTTTGGTTTGATGTTACAACTTTGAAACCCATGGCAAGGAGGCAAAGTCCTTTTTTTTTTTTTTTTTATTCAATTTAAAATTTCTTATGAGCCTTTATAGACATAGTGTTTCTTGCGTGAAGAAAACGCAAGTTTTCAAACAACAAGATCTTTATTTAGCCTTGCAGACCTAGTTCAGCTGCTGTGGAACTTCAGTTCATTCAGTCAAGATAGAGGGGGTAGAGTTATGAGGTTTACTGACAGTTTGAGCGGATCCAACACGATTTAGTCACAAGCTCTTTTTAATACCTTTCATTAGCGAAATACTTGTAAAGCAGACAGACAGATGTAAAGGGTGACCAATATCATTGATTTATTGAAGGAAAAAAAAAAACACCATCACCAAAAAAAGGGCACTTCGGAGTGTAAGGGCAAAAAGGGCATGTGCTCTGCACAGGTT
>NW_015554209.1:41824-45311 GCF_001515605.1 Sinocyclocheilus anshuiensis
TGTTAAGAATAAATACATGGTAATTTTGACGGGTAGTGACTAGTGCAACTCCGCTCATGTTTCTGCATTTATTTTCTAGTACAGATATACTGTGGACAGGTGTTGTGTCTAAGTGTGAGATTCCTTTGGAAACATCCTTTGTGGCAACTTGTGCATTTAATACATTTTCCTGTCAGAGCTTTAACATCTAGGGACAAATCCCACAGCAATCTTCATCAGAGGTGTTACATTTCCACCACAGCTTGTGTTTGATGGTCCAAAGAGAGCCACTTGGCATGCATATTGATTCATCATGTATACACACGCACGCACGCACGCACGCACGCACACACGCACACACACACACAGAGCGATTGAACAGTTGAGCGTTTCTCCAAAGAGTAGTGCACATGGTGAATTCAGGTCGACGCGCAAGAAACGTAATTAAAATACCATGAGAAAATGTTTATTCAGGAGTGTTTTTTTTTTTATGAAATACAATACTGTTTCTGTTTCATTACCACTCATCACATTTCTCCAGTTCCAGCTTTTAACATCATTCCGATGCACAAATGTCCTCAAATCCCTGTAGAACTGTTTCAGAACAGTAGGCACTTCAAGGGTTTCTAAAACATTTGTGAATATACATTTTCATAGATTTTTTTTAAACTAACATATTATATATAATATGTAGTATATAAATAATTATATTCTATAAATTATTGTATATTAACATATACAGAGACGTCATTGACTCTAAATGGTCAGGTCTTTATAAGAAACAATGGAAATGCACATGAAAAGAAGGGTAAAAATGAGCAGATGTGATTCACGTTATTAATCACCTTCACTGTTAACAACACTGTTCGAGTCTTTGGAAGGTCAGAGACATACTGCTTGACATGCTTGAGTCAGAACCATGGGAGAAATCTTTGCAAAAGCTGCTTCCGCATGAGGGATAATATTATGAAATAAAGAAAAATGGCCTTCATTAGGGTTCCAGTCAACAGTGAACGTTGAAAATGTGTTGATTGATAACAGTGTGGGTGTAAAATCAGTAATACTGATGACTTTTACTGGGTAAATGATGTTAACCTGTCATAGAAGATTCATTCTTTGACTCTTACACTTGTTCATAATGGAGACTGAATTTGTGTGAAAAAAAATCCATATCTTATTCTAATTAACATTTTTTTTTCCCCTTCCAAGCATCGGGTAAGTGGGAATCAAATAGTTGCATGGAAAAACAAAACGTTCTTGACCTTGATAAGTGGTTTTGTGCAAACTTATATCATGGTTAAAGTAATTTTAATAATTTAAGTAAATTACTGCAGTGCTATGAATTGTGATGCTGCAGACTTTCAGCCAAGTACAGTCAAGTACAACTGATTTTTCGAAGAGACTTTAACCTGCATGATTGCTTGACATGAAAAGAGAGAGAATAAAGGAGTACAAGTATAGCGCAGTGTGTTCTTGGCTTCAGGCAAAGTAGAATTTGAACTTTCAGGGACTTAACACTGAACCGACTACATTAGAAACATGATATAAGAAAATATATTTAAACATTCTGAAAAAAATGTGTGATGATTTGATATCGGCCAGATGGAAATACAAACATTCATTTTGACTGAAGAACATAATGGCACAATCCAAGGGAGAAAAACCCTTTACAAAAATGATGAGATGACAATTAAGTTACTGATAAAGTCCACACTGAGATAAGTTACTGAAATGTAATCAGTGGAAAATTAAAGGTATCAGATGTAACCCAGGATTTACTGTACATCCCGGAATTGTCTTGTTCTTTAATAAAGCGTACCTCTACTGTTACAAACTAGTCAATGACTAAAACCTGTGAGCAATGATTTACCTTCATACACTGACAACAACTGGTTTCAAAAACCATAGAGAAACAATCGTTGACGTTTTTGATCCCAAAAAAAGGAAATACAAGCCCCGGTTGGCTTTCCGAAGCAAAATTACTTTTTGTTACATTTTTAAATAAGTAAAGGTTCCCCCGTAAAAATGTGTCCCCCTTGATGTGCTACCGATCCACCATTACTCTTGGAGAGGAGTTGGTTGTCATAACAATGTTACTGTTGGCAATGATTGGTCATTCAGGCGTAGAACTCTTTACTCAGAGCCTTCTGATAGGCTGAGCTGGGAGGCTTGCACTCTCCAAGGTCGTAGCTCCCCTCGTCCTTCTTTCTCATACGGTAAACCAGAAGGAGGATGAGGAAGATGGCAAACAGGAAGCCAATCACTCCGCCGGCTATAACAGCTGCACCAAGAAAAAGGACACCGTGTCAAAAAATGTATATTGTTTAAAATAATATCTAAAACCATATTCAAGTACACATCATATTCAAATGCTTCGACAAAAACTCACAGATGCAAATGGAATGAATCAAAATATCAGTGAAATGTGACACAGAGACAACAATGGTTTGTCAGCTTACAGAATTTATTAAAAATGGATGAAGGGTGATACTAAAATCATGGGTACTTTTGACTACTTCAGAGGTGAAAAATCTATTTGATCTATTATACTATTCTAATCTGTTATTCTATTTGACATTAAAAAATACTCTTATTATTTTACTGACATTTTTCAATGTGTTTGGCAAAAAAAAATAAAAAAAATAAATAAAAATAATAAATCATGGATAAGCCTTGAACTTTCTAACACAACAAGTCAAATAGCAGTCCATTAAAAAATAAATAAAAAGAAACCAATTATTTACCAAATTGGCCAATATTTATGAATTTTAATTTTGTGAAATTTTTCAGTGAATTATATTTCTAGTCTTTAAACTGGCACTCTGCAATATGCACCTCATCACTTCTCATTTCCATCATAACCAAATGTAAACTTATTTTGAAAAAACCCAATTATTCTGTAAAATGCATGGCATGATTTATTTTATTTATTTTTTTGTTAAAAATGGTGAAATTCTACACATAAATGCTAAATATATATTAAAAAAATACTTAATACTAAAACTTGTTTTAAGGTCTAAGACAGATGTACAAAGTAGAATTTTCTTGATTTTGAGATATTTTATAAGGTCTGGACCAAGGACGAGCCTAAAATAGAGACCCTAAAGCAAATTAACATTTAAATAGTCCACAAAATGAAAATGTGTTTAAAGAGACATATTAAAACTTTAATAATTGTGAAAATTGCAATAATTACATTTTTAAAGCATTTTTTTTTTTTTAATCTTAATAGGTGACTAAAAAGTTCCCCTAATTGAAGAATCACTCTTGCATGTTGTTCATTTTGAACATACCTGCCAGCACTTCTGTCCTTTGGAAGAGATTTTCTGTGCGAACCTCATGAAGCGGGTCAGCGTCTTGTACAACACTCGGTGAGCTGGTGGCTTCAACAGTGACCTGGGGCTTTTCTGTCTGATAGTCAGAGATCTAAAAAACAGCGAGAGAAAGACAGCTTAGCATCCAAACTGCTGACACAAAAAAAACAGTCCAGCTTGTAGATAGTGTCGGA
>NW_015554209.1:46517-64701 GCF_001515605.1 Sinocyclocheilus anshuiensis
AAAAAATACTCTTATTATTTTACTGACATTTTTCAATGTGTTTGGCAAAAAAAAATAAAAAAAATAAATAAAAATAATAAATCATGGATAAGCCTTGAACTTTCTAACACAACAAGTCAAATAGCAGTCCATTAAAAAATAAATAAAAAGAAACCAATTATTTACCAAATTGGCCAATATTTATGAATTTTAATTTTGTGAAATTTTTCAGTGAATTATATTTCTAGTCTTTAAACTGGCACTCTGCAATGTGCACCTCATCACTTCTCATTTCCATCATAACCAAATGTAAACTTATTTTGAAAAAACCCAATTATTCTGTAAAATGCATGGCATGATTTATTTTATTTATTTTTTTGTTAAAAATGGTGAAATTCTACACATAAATGCTAAATATATATTAAAAAAATACTTAATACTAAAACTTGTTTTAAGGTCTAAGACAGATGTACAAAGTAGAATTTTCTTGATTTTGAGATATTTTATAAGGTCTGGACCAAGGACGAGCCTAAAATAGAGACCCTAAAGCAAATTAACATTTAAATAGTCCACAAAATGAAAATGTGTTTAAAGAGACATATTAAAACTTTAATAATTGTGAAAATTGCAATAATTACATTTTTAAAGCATTTTTTTTTTTTTAATCTTAATAGGTGACTAAAAAGTTCCCCTAATTGAAGAATCACTCTTGCATGTTGTTAATTTTGAACATACCTGCCAGCACTTCTGTCCTTTGGAAGAGATTTTCTGTGCGAACCTCATGAAGCGGGTCAGCGTCTTGTACAACACTCGGTGAGCTGGTGGCTTCAACAGTGACCTGGGGCTTTTCTGTCTGATAGTCAGAGATCTAAAAAACAGCGAGAGAAAGACAGCTTAGCATCCAAACTGCTGACACAAAAAAAACAGTCCAGCTTGTAGATAGTGTCGGAAAGAGTGAAGAGATTCTATAACAAGATTGAAGGATCCAGTAAAACTGTGAGAGACAGTAGGTCAGTGTAAGCGTCAAAAAGGGCCAATATCAAAAGTATCACAAGTTGTCACAGTTTTGCAGGCTGTGCAGGTTTTCGGAGCAGTGGGAGTCAGCAAAAGCTTTGATAGTGTCAGAACCAGTATGACTGAAATGGGCGAGCAATCGCACCTCTGGTCCGAAGTCTGAATCAATGAATGTGTCTATGCTGATGGAGGACTCCAAGCTAGGGCTGCTGCTGTAGACGGGCTCCTGAGTAGAATCTGCTTTGAATTCTGGGTACCGCACAATTACCGTGGAAGTGTCTTCGTCATCATCTGTGTCACTAGAACCTAAAGAGACGCATGAGAAATAAAAAAAATGAGATGAGAATCAAACAAAATAATGTTTTCCTAATATTTCATGCATTTGATTGGCAGAGCAGTGTCTGTCCACATATCACTCAGCTTGTCTTTTTTTTGCGAGGATTTTTAATTTACTCTTTCTGCGGGCTAAACTTAAATGCCATTAGGTGGCGACAAGTGACTCTCTTTGGAATCATTTACTTAACTGACTAGGGCTACGTTCCACTTCGTCTTTTTATGCCGTTCTCTCACTAACTTCCCTACGTCTCGTTGACTAGGATATACGTCATTGATTACACTGCACGGGTGCCCACTAGGCTTGCTTCGATAGACGGTGTTTTCGGTTATACCGGTGTTAAGCCGCAACACCGGTTACGTCATTTGCCTACCGCGGCACCGCCCCCCACCGTCGTTTTGATTTTTTTTATAGTAACAAAAATAATTTAGCCTAGTTCAGTTAGAGGACCGATACTTTTAAAAACTAAATGCTCAACGCAGCGTGCCGAACTGTGCGCGAACGACAGTGCACCAAGGAGCAGGAGTCAGATTTTATTTATCACATGAGGAGAGTGAGTCGAGCTGACTGACAAGGGTGAGGTGAGAAAGACAAGACGATGGCAGAAGATTGTTTAGAAAGGAAATGCAAAGGCGCCTGTTTGGCAATATTTTAGATTTTGAAAAGCATATTGACTGGAAGTTTTTTTTAAACATTCGTTTCTTATTTATTTGGCTCCACAGTGTTTGCTGATTACTTTATTTAAACTTTGTGAATTTTATTTATTTTATTTTACATCAAGGTGTACATGCCATGCCTCCAAGCTTTCTTATTCGTTTTGCTAATAAACGTTCTATGTTTCTTATTTATTTGGTTCTACAGTGTTTGCTGATTTTCAGTTTTATATACCTATTTAAACTTTGTGTAGCCTAAGTAATTTGTTATTTTATTAGGCATAGGCCTATATGGTGTATTTTTATTCGTTTTGTTTATAAAAGTTCTGAGTTTGATGTTGTTGTTGCTTGAATTGAATCAACGCTGAATTGCCCCTAATTTGAAAGTGAAAGTAAAACGCGCACGGCGCTTTTTCAAGCTATTTGAAAGCCAAGAAATCCGAGGAAAAGAGGGAAAACTCAAACAAACAATTGCTTGACGCCGAATTGTGGCAGTTAGCGCTAATTTGAAAGTGAAAGTAAAATTCGCAAGGCACTTTTACAAGCCATTTGAAAGCGAAGAAAAGAGGGAAACTCAAACGAACTAACACCCCACTCCCACCCCAACGGTGATACCGGTATTACCGGTGTTGTCACTCGTCGATTAACTGGTGGGAAAATTTCCTCATAGTCACAACCCTAGTGCCCACTACTTGGCAGAACCCTTGCAATGGGCTGAATTGGAGCGTCCCCTTAATCATCTGGAATCCACTATGGAGTTGATTAATTATTTAAATGTTTTCCTTGTATGCAGCATTCTATATGTATACGAATATACTTGGGCTGTTTAAAAAAAAATCATATATCATAGAGTTGTTTGGGGTGGGAGTAAATTAAACGCGATCTGTGGTGACATCACAATCGAGTTGCATTGTGGTATATGGAGTGGCCTGAAGTGTACAGTACATGTGAAGTAGACTTGCTCCTTCTGTCAAAATCGAGGGGTCGAGGCCCTGTCCACATAAACTTCCCTCGTCCACTTCATGAATTGGAACGCACTTCAAAATGGCAGAAGTCTAAAAGTGAAGCGGAACATCATTCATGAACTAAGTTACTGTCTTCATGAGAGAGTCACTGAATAATTTTCTTAACTGATTCATTCAGAATGGAAACTACTGTCTACTGCTCTGGGATGCACAAGTGTTAATTCCGATGGGGCTTAATTTGGCACTATTTTCATTGGCAGAGCAAAAAGTCACTGGCAATACTGTGTACAACCGTGCTTATTTTCGACAGCACTTTTACTTGTATGATGTTGCTTAAATATTGCATAGGCCTATATCTTATGCGATATCTTTAGCTTTGTCTGGACGTTTTAAACACAAGGACAGTTTTTATGTTGATACCCATTCACACAGAATGTGTTTTTGTGTTCCTCTGTGCTAATTTTACATGCACTAGACGAACATGTTTGACCGCTGTGGTTGCACATATTTTGCAGCAACCACATTAAAAACAGTTCTTTAAAAAAAAAGCATCTCTAGATTTTGCGCTATATTTCACAACCCTGCATCTATCTTTTTTAAATGCAAAAATGCATTCTGTTTAAATGGCACCTAGCAACATATTTAGTAAACCTGAAACCAGCCTGATCATATAGGGTTCTCTCGAAATTATTATGCAACTAGTCATTTGTAAGTCAATTTTAAAAAATTAAGAGTTTTGCACGTCTATGACGTTATGGTCTGATGGGACTATAATGGCCTGAGCTTTAGCTTAAATGTTCCAACCTTCTCTCTTTCTTGGAATTTCAGTTCTGTATAAATATAACCATACAGAATGAGAATGCAAGATCAGCACAATTGTGCTTAAAGTGTTTCCGAGAGAGACAAATATACTGTATAAAATGTATAAATATTTCAACCATACTCTCCATTTTGCACTGTAATTGTGCCAGGTACAAGGCACTGTGGTACAGCAATAAGAGGTAGAGAAATGGCTGAGTGACCATGGTGGTCTTGGCTGACCGCGTTTGACTGCAGGTGAAACATCTGTCTGCTCACAGGGTGGGCAGCATAGTCTAGCAATCACCTAGCAGCCCTTCTATTAACAACACATCCCACAACCTTTAGACACAACAACACTGGCTCTGTGGGTTGATTATAAATACTTAATTAATAATTTTCTAGCCCATAACTTAATAGGTGACGAGGTGATGAGGTGCTCTACTAGAAGTCCATAACTCAATGCTACACTAGTAAGTTGACTAAGAAAATGTACCAAATTGCAGCATAAGTAGCACGTAATAGCATCATTTGTCTTTAAAGGTGCCATAGAATGGAAAACTGTATTTACGTTGGCATAGTTGAATAATAACAGTTCTGTTCATGGAAATTACATACCGTGAGCCTCAAACACCATTGTTTCTTCCTTCTTATGTAAATCTCGTGCATGCAAAAGACCACTGAAAAATAGGCGAATCAGAACATAACACCGACTGTGACGTTACAGTCGGTATCACTAATAGTTACGCCCCCAACATTTGCATATACCCGCCCATGTTCTATGCCAGCCGCCAGCCGAACCTGGACAGCCGAATCATCAGAAGTTCTGCAGGTATTGTGAAGAAACAAGCGAGGATAATAGCGAAAATGACAGATCATGGAAATAAATGTTATGTTCCAGGCTGTGCAGGGGATGTGATGTGCAGGGATGGGTTGGTGTCTGTATTCAGAAAGGCACGGAAAAAAAATTACGCGCATTCTAATAAAATAACGCGAGCCACTAAAGGGACATGGCTAGCTGCTTGCTAGCGGTAGCCTGTTACAGGACATAAGATTTCACTTACCACATAAACAGAGTAAGGAGAGATGACTGAGGATGATGGCAAATGATTTACAGATCCTGAGCACCACTGACAAGCATCTGATCTTGTAAAATGTGTGGTAAGTACTGCCGCTGTAGTTTACACAGAGCATGTGCGATCGCAAATCTCGAAAGCGAAAGTAAAAAGCGATCGTGCTTTCGAATATATTAATAGCGGCTCCCTCATGCCTGCATTTTATATACAGTATAATTACCCAACGATATAACTGCGAGAGAGAGTATTGAAATATATATTTTCCCTGTGTTTCCTTCATGCTGTGTGAGCTACTGAAATGAGCCGCACTGTGAAACAGCCAATCAGAGCAGAGCTCAACATTATTATTCATGACCCTTCCAAATAAGGTAAAAACAGGCCATTTCATTCTAGGGACAAATCCTAGGGTTGTAAATGGACATGTAAAACCGTTTCTGGATATTTTTTGCCCTTACCTAAGCCACATACCTTCTATGTAGATATCAGAGAACAATTTAAAATATTGTATCAGTGCATTCTATGGCACCTTTAATAATTATAGAATACACATTACTACTCTACCTAGACTAGACTTTTCGTATTTTTAATGAGATGTTACTCGCTGGCACAATGCAAGGGTGTTCTGGGTGGTTCCCAGGCCATTTCTATGCGTTTGCTAAGGTTTTGATTGGATTGCCTACAGATGGCTACTTCCCAGACCAAGTCAAAATAGCCATTCCATGGGTTTCGATAGCCCTGTTACAAATGGCACATTTAGTGTGTACTTGCGGACTTGAGGTGTTGTCGGTTGCATGCTAGTGTCCAGTGAGTCTTTTTTTTTAATTCATAATATCGCATTTTTTCATTTTAGGTTTCAGACGGGTCCAAAGCAGACTACTACCCTACATTAGTGCCATTTTGTCTTCAAAGTGTGGACTTTGAGGAGGAACACAAGGCCTTAGGCCAGCATGGTTCAGGGTTTTTGTAGGTCTGATGATCTGGGCTGCTTTGCCAATCATTTTGAGACTAAGTTGTTTGTAGAGACCATTTCCACCCCAGTGTTAGGGTTTTGTTGAACAATAATCATAATATCAAAATCGCAGTCTCAGGAGATGCCTCAGAATAGTGATAGTAACTTACCAGATCCTGAACCAGAAGTGAAGTCATCATCATCTAAAGGATAGTCACCAGACTGCTGGTCATCCAAATAGATGTCATCAGTTGAGGCAGGGGACTGACTGGAGACCAGTACCTGCACAGGTAAACACAAGCAGAACATTCACAGCCAAAACGTCCAATTTAATCACAAAAGTATCTGAAAATCGAATAAACTTGCTTGAAAGAAAAATGTTTAGTCATTCCCTTACATATGAAATGATCTCAAAGAAATCTTCACAGTTACAAAAAAAAAGGGTACACCACTTAAGTACCATTAACATATCAAATAAAACTTTTTTTTCCATTTCTAAACAACACAGAAGAAAATCTTGGCTGATTTTGCTTTATGCTGAAGACATAAACAACAAAAACGCCTCCCCAAGGTTCCTCCCACTTCTGTTTCCCTGGAAACAACCTCAAAGGAAAGTAATGTTTGATTCTCTTCCTCAGGAGAAAACTCTCTGAAAGTAGGGCTGCACGATTATGACAAAAATCATAATTGCCGATTATTCCCTTGAAATTGTAATTACGATTATCACAATTTACATTGAATAATGTTTACACCATTGTTTTATGCAACTGCATGCCGTATTTTTATATGAAAATAAACAAGCTGAAAACACTCTAACTGAAAAACTCTAACTTTTATTGCTTTTCTATAGTATTAAGCCTCAAATGTCAACTAAACATCGGATTGGTTTCTTCAAAAGTAAAAATATGAATGGTATTATAATGTTATACTAAAATTAAAATAATGGGGAAAACCCTTAAGATAACATGTAGAAAGAAAAAAACGGATCTTAAAGCACGCAGAATAACATAAGCGGACTTTGAACGATTAATTGCCGCTTTGAACGATTACGCAATTGTGGCATCCATAATTGTAATCGCGATTAGAAATTCGATTAATTGTGCAGCCCTATCTGAAAGCTCTCTGACCCACTAAAACGGCACTAAAAACCAATCAATCAGCATATGTCATTTCTCTACACATTGTGGAGGTTACAAAAGGTTTATCACTCTGAAGTAATACTTTAAGGTTGAGGGGGGTGCAAACGGACAGACACGGTCTAGCAAACAAATGCAAGAGGCTATCATTGTTGTGAAGAGAGAAGGGCAGATGGACCACTGTCTATTTGCAAAACCTATGATCCTTTATTTCTCGCCGTGTTGGTATCACATCCTCCAGTGCCCTTGTCATCTCCCACAGACTTCACCACTCATGCTCGCTCGGGCTCAGCCACCTCTGATCTTTTCCATCCATATTAACCCTTCAGCAAATCACAATGCACCACCAACAGGACCAGTCACAATAACAGCGGGCCACGCTTTGTGCACCTATGTGTGATTGTATTTCTTATATTGTAGAGGGCAAACAATGAATTGAAGCACTGATATTGTCTGTATATGTGTGTGTATTTGATTAAAGTCTACAAGAGCGCCAATGGATCCGACAATGAGATTGGATAATACTCCAAGCACCTTTGTGTGTAATCCGAATTCTCCTATTCACCCGGATGATAAATAATGGCACTCAGGTGATAAGGTTCAATTTTATAGCGGTTACTCATGCAGGATAAAAACCCAGAAAGAACGAAGAGGTTGGATTCAAAGCCTGTACAGTAACAGGAGGATGGAGCGGGTGCTGTTTTCAGAGGCACTGAGGGGGAGATTAAACGGGACTTGAAAGCCAATGGAAGACTAAATAAAGCCATAGAAGAGCCAGAGCCTATGATCAGCCTGTGATCAGTCCTGTTCGGGGCATCTCAAACATACATCAGCCTCTGTTTGACTCTTCACATTTTTCATAGTCTCCTCACAAAGCAAAGGCTTTCATTAGGCATCATCGCTCACCGTGACAGAGAACACACAGGAAGACGGTATACAAAAACCCTGTTTAACCTCGACAGCTTACAATAACTGAACTTGAGTGACATAAGGGCTGTGTGTGAAACCTAAGGCAGCTGTCCAGACAGTCAGTGACTAAACAGCCAGTGTTTGTGTATGAAGGTTTCTAAGCAAACTGCTTTCAGACAGACTTCAAAAGCAACGTAATGTCATCTCAGTGATCTAGCACAAATTCATGTGAGCTTTAGACATATCTGCAAATATTTAACAACTACAATGCTTTTGTCCAGGAAAGTTTAAAAAAAGAGAAAAACAAAAATCAGCTTTTTTTTTTTTTTTTGTAGACAGGAAGCACAAACAGTGGATCTGAATGTGCCTTGATGTCTTCCTGCTCAGTAAAAAGTGTAGTTATTTTTTCCTGATCTGACCTTTAAAAACTACTTCTGTTGATGTACCTTAATGTTG
This sequence comes from Sinocyclocheilus anshuiensis, assembly GCF_001515605.1. Classification (NCBI taxonomy): domain Eukaryota; kingdom Metazoa; phylum Chordata; class Actinopteri; order Cypriniformes; family Cyprinidae; genus Sinocyclocheilus; species Sinocyclocheilus anshuiensis. The sequence continues at coordinate 54,787 of NW_015554209.1, forward strand.
TCAGTTGAATCAATTATATGAATCATATTCCAGTTCATTCAGATGTTACCACATTAAGCACATTTTCAGGTTCATATGAAGCACATTTTACAAAAGTACCTTTGAAAGCAAATTTTTTTCCCTTTTCACTTTCTCTTACTCGTTCTCTCTCTTTTATTCCACATTTAGAACTTAATATTAAACATGGTAAGTTATAGCTTGTCTGAAAGTCACTGCCATGTGAAACAAAGTGGAATGCGAACCAAAGTTCTTTATTGACATCTATTGTTCCATGAACGTTTAATATCCATGGAACCTTTCCATTGCAAGTTCTTCATAGTGGAAAAAGGTTCTTTAGATTATTAAAATGTTCTTCACACCAATAAAAAAAAAAGTTTTACTAAGGCATCTGTGTGAAAAACTTTAGAATCACTTTTGGAGCCTTTATTTAAAAAAATCTGTTTCAATTGAATGTACACCTGTCACGAATTCGGTCCATGGACTTCCGTTTATTCACCAACAATATGGAAGATACTTTGTTACTTCCGTTATATTTCGACTTTAACTATAAGCAATAACACTAGTCATGCCTATTTTAGCTAATAACACTAAATATCTAAATACAATGGTTAAACACTTTAAGGTCCAATTCTCGCTATTAACAAAACATTAACTATGACTTTTGCCTCAATAAACTCCTAATTTGCTGCTTCATAACTAGTTAATAGTGAGAATTGGTCCCTACTGAAGTGTTACCAATACGATACATGTATAGAATGTACAAAAGTATAATTGCCAGAGCAACATTTGTCTCATAACAATAGCACATTTATATTTTTTAAAGGTCAAACTCAACCACCAGTATCAAATCCTAAAATAGTTCCGGCATACATTTTTCCTCGTTTTTCTATCATATAAAACTGTGTGAGTCTCTGTTGCTAAATCCGTCTTCCAGCGAGAACGATTTTGATCCCTGCGATTTTCACACCCCTGTGTTTCACGAAAACTGGCTTTAATGAATGGCTAAAGTGATTTAGGAAAGTCTCTAGAAATTCCTTGCGTTTAATAGCATGGGAATGCTCGGAAGAGCTTCAGTCAAAATTGCTAACGGGATGAAGGGACTAAAAAGTCACGAATTGAAAGAAACTACTGCAGGTGGAGCAGGCAGATCTCAGATTTCAGGCTGAAGTCACTGTATTTTATTTACTTTGAGGACGGCCATGAAAGAGTGAGAGAGACGTAAGTGAGGAAAAGAGAAGGAGTGAGCAAGTGAGGTTAAGAGTGTGTTGGATAATATCGCTCATTCCAAAACAAACTCCTGTCAGCCATATGAAGGTGAGAGCCGCATTCCTGAGTTCCCGAACTGCAACACAAGTGCTGTATTGTGCGAGGGTCTGAGTTCCTCTCTTTCAGCCCGTGCCAATGATACAGCTGGACAGGAAACTCTGAAACTCACAACCAGCTCACTCTTCTCACTCAAACAGCCTTGCCAAGCAGCCAAGCACACCGTGTCTCTCTCTCTCTCGCTCAGCACACCGTCACCAACTCGTATGTTACACACAGTGTACTGCCAGCTGTACGCAGCTGCCAAGTCGCAGAATTGAAAGCAGAGAGAAAGTACTGACACATATGCTGGATTTGGCAAGCAGAGGTCTAAAATACATAAAAGGAAAACATTTACTGCTGACTGAAATTGAGGTGAATAATTCAAAGACAGGAAGCAACGAGGCCAAGAAATTAGAATGCTGTCTGTGCCAGCATTAAAATGTCTACATCTATATTATAATTTAGTATCATTTTAATATGATTTCATTTGCCCTTCACATAGAGAATGACAGTGATAGAAGCTAAATGCTAGTGGCAGTCCTCCATGTGGCTCTGTCTGTTTCCACACCCTGTGAAAACTCGATTAATTAAGTCTAGTCAGGCTTCCCTCAGACTCTTACCACAAGAGACACAGTGCAAAATACACAAATACGGTAAACTGAGCTAGTGAATGTAAATGCAGCTATTTTCCATGGACATACTCAGTCTGGACAACAACAAAAAAAGCAGCTCTTTCTGTTTGTCTAAATCGCTTATGTTAGTCTTAACATTAGCGAACTTAAGTTTCTAGGAAAGTTTGCTGGAGAGCTGCTTTATAGAAACTGAAGTTGTAATTCTAATTGAAAGCAACACAGACATTACTTTTTCATGCTTAATACTGTAAAGCTGCTTTTAAAGCAACCTTTTGTATAAAGTGCTATATAATCAGAGCCGATCCTCCCTATATGCAAAATACACAAGCTGAGTAGGGCCCCCGAAACACCAGGGGACCCCTTGCTCTCAAAGATGATTTAATTTTTTTTGAATTTGGCCAGCGGTTATGAAAACATGAATGATCCTTTCTTTTAATGCGTGCGCTGTCACCCTTTCTACGTAAAAATCAGTCAAATCATGTAATGTGAAAGTCGTACAGTCTTGCTTGAGACTAAAAAAACGAGTTGAAAGTGCACCGAGCCGCGGAAGAGACAGAGTGAAGCACGGACAAATGCGTTTCATTCATTCGTTCCTAACCACTCATACCCCACTCCACCGCAACCCCCGCCGACACAGTTTTGCGTAGGGCCCCCAGAAGTCTAGGATCTCCACTGTATATAATTAAACATGACGTGACTTTACTTGCCGAATTCTAGAGCTGATATCAAACATATACATAACGTTATGATCAGATGCTTTCTTAACCTCTGTTTTCTCTGTCAATTTTGTGTGTGTGTGTGTGTGTTTATTTGTGTTAACTTTTTTTTTTTATCCCTAAGAACAAAAAAACAAAAAAAAACTTGGCAGTGAGTATATCGGGGTCTTGAATGTACACATCTTTATTGTGCAGGGGAATTGTTTTTATACATACATACATATATATATATATATATATTTTTTTATATATATATATATATATATATATATATACAGTATATATATTAAAAGTTATTTTATTTATAAATGTATTAAATTTGTAAGATATAAATGTATTGTAAATTTGTCTCACCACATGAAATTTTACAACCTGAACTAACATTGTCTTGTCAGAAAAATGTCAAATTATCGGAGATTTTGATTGACTGAACTGGACACGCAAATAAGGGTCTGCAGGGGTCCTCAATATATATAATCTATTTATAATCCTTCCTGTTTAATTTTTTTTTCTGCATGTTGGTGTCAAATTCTCCACTAGTCCTGGCACCACCACTCCTCTCTACATGAGGTCTTCCTCCCCTGAATATTAACTCACCCTGTACTATAATGTCCAGAATCCTTTGCTTCCTGCCATCTTCTCCCACAACTGTTCTCAATTCACCTTATTAGCCTCCATATTCTGTTTAGTCTCACTTCAGTACACATTCTTACCAATTCATCTAGTTGTTTTGCAATTCTTAGTGTTGTCTTTACCTTCAGCCAGCCTGTGTATCACATTACCTGTTTTCCTCATTCACCCCTGCTGTCTCTTGATTTGGATTTGTTTGTTTTGTCAGAACTGTCTGTCTGGTTACTGCCTGTCTACTCTAAATAAACTCAGCTAATGGTTATACTTCGTCTGACCAGGGTCTACACAGTTGGTTACACTACAATAAAATTTCAGAAAACTTTTTTTTTTTACAAGAAATAATCAGAAAAGTTTATGCCAAAGTGCTTAATAATGTTTTTTTTTTCAAGAACTTCATTTAGTGAGGCATTTGTCTTCACTATGATTTCTGGACAGTTGTATCACTCTGACATTTCTAAAAAATATCAAAATTAATTTTAATGCAGAAATTAAAAACATGTATGAACTGCATTTTTTAAATATTTTTGAGTAAACTGATAGATTATTACAAAAAAAAAAAACAACACCATGTCATTAACCACAGCACTCGACTGAGAAATTCAAAAATGCGATTCACCAACAAAAATGCAGCACCAGTACTTTAATGATACATATTCCAACCAAGTACATGAACGCAAATGCATCTAGTTATACAAGTTCATTTTTGTGCATTTTTACGTTCCAAAATCTGTCAGACCTAAACTTTAAAGACTTAAAAAAAAAATAGAAGTAGTGTCAGATCTTCTCTTCCATATTGTGATGTAAATTACAGTCTAACAGAAAAAATAGAGCAGGGAGTTGGTTCTATTAATTAGTTGTTGGTTTGATTGATGAGATGCGGGCTTTGCACTCAAAACTGAAGGATTTAGGCAGACTAAACGATTGGACTACATTTTTGCAAGTCCAGCATACGTTACCAAGTCTGTCATTTTCACATGAAGACCGAGTTATGATATTTTGATTAAAAAAATATGAGGCCAAAAAAAAAAAAAAATCTATCACCCATTTAAGTACTGAGGTTACTGGCACAGTGACACAACAGATGTTTAATGTATGTTCAAAAGGACCATTCGCTTACGATACGTTAGTCAAGCATTCACGTCTGCGTTTGTGTACTTGCATGTTTCTGACCTTATGAGGTCTATGAGATGCTTAGAAGTTAGCCAACTATTTACCAAACACACAAGTCAGTCTTTGCCATTTAATTGATAAGGCAAACCTTTTACAATTCCGATTATCTTTAGGACTAAAAGGAGTAGTTTCTTCCACTGTTAGAAGGAACAAATTCAAGTGATTGCGCCGGCGCCGCATACGCGCACACCTTGACAACGCAGCCTGTTCATTATCATAATAAAATACAGTCAGTATTACTATAGCTTCTTATATTTTTAATTCTTGTTCTTTTCTAAATAGTTACTGTTAATTTAAAGGATTTGTTATGGAGTGAGGGAACTAAAATAGCTTAGCTATGTTTACAGTGTTTATTATAATGTTTGTAAACATTTCGCGCCAGCATTAGGCCTATTTCTGAATGAAATAATAAAATGCGACTTATACGAGTGTTATGTTTTTCCCCCCTAAAAAACTAAAAATTTTATACGCGTAGGGTATTTTAACCATGCAGCAAACCTTTTTAAATATTTTGATAAATTACTGAAAAAATGTATAGTTAAATGACTTTTTAAACCTTTTAACTGATTGTATTAATCGGTCAAAAGTCTTACGGTCGGTTAACCGATTAAACGGTTAAAATGAGCATCCCTATAATTGATACTTTAATCCAAAGTACATTTGTTACAAGGCCAGCCCTCAGGGGGTCACAACTCACCAGGGGTTAAATTTGTTTGTTTAAAAGCAGGGTATATCATTGTGGTGGTCCTATTTATCATAAAAATAAATGGAATCAGTGAGTCAGGAATGCACATATATTGTCTAACATAAAAGAGCACTGGCTATAGAGTCTAACAGGCTTATGAGCAAAGAAGATACCGTAAAGAAGAGAAAAAACTACCAGTTTAGAGACTGAATTGAGGACACTGAATACACAAGACAAAGCAGGGTTTTTTTTAGCTGCTGGGTGAAGCTGAAGCTCACACTGCCAGACTAATATGATTATTACACTCCGAACGGCCCCTTTACACATTCCAGACTGCATTCGGTTCCCTTAATGTAATCTCAATATGAAGCAGACTGCCGTGTTTCCTTTGAAATTCCTCTCCATGCCCCTGAGGCCTGGCTGTGTAATTTCACATAGTCTGCTTCTCCACTCCAGCTGCAGGAAAACATGGTGTGCTTTCCTAGTTCAGACTGACACCTATTGCACAATGATGCCATAAAGCCACCATCTTTCCTGGTGGAAAACACAGACAGAGCCAACATCTGCTCTGGTTCTCTCTGATCAGAGGTACAGAGCGAATTACCTGTGGACACAAAGCTAAATCCAGTGTGACCTCAGTTGTCTGCTTCACTTTAATGAACAGACATACAGTACAGTACTTCAAGATTTACCCATGAGGTTGCATTTAAACTGTATGTTGCATATTGCAGTCTGTAATAGCTACTTAGCTGAAAATATACTTAAAGGGGACATCGGATGCAAAATTCACTTTTAATGTGCATTTAATGTGTCTTAGCAGTGTGTGAACACAACCACCCTTCAATGATAACAATCCATTCACTACTTTTTCTTTAATCCCCAAAAAACCTAAACAGTCTCAATAATCAAGCCATTTAGATTTTCTGAGCAATATGACGTCATGTTGCGCAAGTCCCGCCCACGACCACTGACGGACTGTCCCATATTAGCATATCCCGCCCTCAGCCTCCATTTTCTCCTCGCTCGAGCAGCTGTAGCGAAAACAAAGACTCGAAAGCAATGCAGGTGTTTTGTAGTTGGATGTAAAAGTGATAAGAGTCTTCATTTTCCCCCGATATGAGAGCCACCGAGGACGCAGTGGATTACATGTTTTTGATGGTAATGCACCACCGAATACACTTAAATTCATTTATGTCTGCACAAATCATTTTACTCCAGACTGCTTTCTTAACGAGGGACAATTTAAGGCAGTAACTTTTTTGCTAAAAAGTTCAAACTCAAGGATGTTCATGATCCAGCTGCACCTCCAGAAGAATTCAGTCTCGGGGTGAGCAGAGCTCATTAGCATTTAAAGAGACATGCACCGAAATGGGTCGCTGTGATCAGAGCTGTTAAAAGCAAGGTAAAAAGGATGTTGTTTTACACGACCACAGAGGAATTTTAACCAAAATATGCTGCAGACATTTCATGAAGACCATACAGAATCATACCAACATGTGGAAAGTGAGAATCCGATGCCCCCTTTAAAGGTTTTTCCCACTGCGATTAACCCTGGGTTAACACCGTTTTTTACCCCCAGGCCACTTTTAACCTTGGGTTAAGCAACGTTTCACACGTTTAATTCTGTATGTGGCTTAGCACTGGTTTTTGCTCTGGGTAATGAAACCTTGCATTCGGTTCCCTTAATGTAATCTCAATATGAAGCAGACTGCCGTGTTTCCTTTGAAATTCCTCTCCATGCCCCTGAGGCCTGGCTGTGTAATTTCACATAGTCTGCTTCTCCACTCCAGCTGCAGGAAAACATGGTGTGCTTTCCTAGTTCAGACTGACACCTATTGCACAATGATGCCATAAAGCCACCATCTTTCCTGGTGGAAAACACAGACAGAGCCAACATCTGCTCTGGTTCTCTCTGATCAGAGGTACAGAGCGAATTACCTGTGGACACAAAGCTAAATCCAGTGTGACCTCAGTTGTCTGCTTCACTTTAATGAACAGACATACAGTACAGTACTTCAAGATTTACCCATGAGGTTGCATTTAAACTGTATGTTGCATATTGCAGTCTGTAATAGCTACTTAGCTGAAAATATACTTAAAGGGGACATCGGATGCAAAATTCACTTTTAATGTGCATTTAATGTGTCTTAGCAGTGTGTGAACACAACCACCCTTCAATGATAACAATCCATTCACTACTTTTTCTTTAATCCCCAAAAAACCTAAACAGTCTCAATAATCAAGCCATTTAGATTTTCTGAGCAATATGACGTCATGTTGCGCAAGTCCCGCCCACGACCACTGACGGACTGTCCCATATTAGCATATCCCGCCCTCAGCCTCCATTTTCTCCTCGCTCGAGCAGCTGTAGCGAAAACAAAGACTCGAAAGCAATGCAGGTGTTTTGTAGTTGGATGTAAAAGTGATAAGAGTCTTCATTTTCCCCCGATATGAGAGCCACCGAGGACGCAGTGGATTACATGTTTTTGATGGTAATGCACCACCGAATACACTTAAATTCATTTATGTCTGCACAAATCATTTTACTCCAGACTGCTTTCTTAACGAGGGACAATTTAAGGCAGTAACTTTTTTGCTAAAAAGTTCAAACTCAAGGATGTTCATGATCCAGCTGCACCTCCAGAAGAATTCAGTCTCGGGGTGAGCAGAGCTCATTAGCATTTAAAGAGACATGCACCGAAATGGGTCGCTGTGATCAGAGCTGTTAAAAGCAAGGTAAAAAGGATGTTGTTTTACACGACCACAGAGGAATTTTAACCAAAATATGCTGCAGACATTTCATGAAGACCATACAGAATCATACCAACATGTGGAAAGTGAGAATCCGATGCCCCCTTTAAAGGTTTTTCCCACTGCGATTAACCCTGGGTTAACACCGTTTTTTACCCCCAGGCCACTTTTAACCTTGGGTTAAGCAACGTTTCACACGTTTAATTCTGTATGTGGCTTAGCACTGGTTTTTGCTCTGGGTAATGAAACCTTGATCCATGCCCACAGATCGCCTGCAGTCATTTTATAGACTGCCTGATACATGTGGCACAAAAAAAAACACAATTTAGAAGGTATCTCACTAATACAATCAGTGCTTTTGAGAAAATACCTGAAATAAGGGTCTTGTCCACACTATACCGGTATTTTGCCTGTTCACCAGTATTGTGCTATTCACTTTCACACTGTTGCTAAAGATGTGTTACTTTTTACACTCTTCATACTGCAGTCCTGCAAAGATGCCAGAAAATGTATTGCAATTACTGTCCTGCGGCAAAACATGAGGGCAGTTGCGCTTTAGATCAAACATATAATGAATGCATCAGTGAATGGTGAGATATTTTCCTAAATAAAAATGATCCTGCCAGAAGAATTTCATGAGAACTTACTGTGTCTGTTCCTTCTGTATCATCTCACTGTGCATTTGTGAGGTTTTATGCATGCAGAGTTTTCCGATGTTTCAGTGTGGATGAGAAACTTTTAGAAAACACTTTAAATGTTATCACGTCAGAACAGGAAAACTCATTTATTCACTAGTCCACTGTTACACCCTCATTGTGTTTATACTTAAGACTCTTGCAAACTATTCTAACTTAAACTTTATAACTTGTAGATTTTAAATAAGAGATTGAATTTTCTTATTTAAGAATCTTTAGATTGAAAGAGTTGTCAGAACCTTATGCAACAATGGTGTCGTGGTTTTATTGCTTAACTTTAGCTATTTACTTCTGGCAATTATATTTAGGCTTCAAAACTCGTAAATGTTGTGTTCATGTGTGAAGATTATCTTGACGATCAAAACATGTAATCATAAACTTTTGTTGGTTACAGAGCTTATTTTCCTCAATAATCCTAAAGCTAATGAAAAAATTCAATTGGCTTTTTGTCAAAGGAACCAGCACTCTATTGTATATTGAGCTTTGTTTTCTGAGTTCAGTCTGTGAAATAACCAGTACCTAATACCTGTGTGTCAATTAAGAGACATTTTAATTACAAAGTTTACACTCATGCTAATTTCTTCTGGGTTTTCTGATATTTCAAATTGGTTGTTCTTCATGTATGATTGCTCTACACTCTAAAAAATCCTGGGTTATTTTTTTAACCCAAATGCTGGGTTGAGACTTTTGAGGCATTTTTTGGGTAGCAGTTCTAAGCGCCATTGAATTGATGCATTCTTCGGTAAAATACAGTTCTGTCAGGACCACTATCGTCAAAGATGATTGACAATTAGCATACAGTTTGGATTGGCGGTATGGTCGATTACACGTGAATTACTTCTGTTTAATGTTGCATTTTTGTTCTAATGTTTGTTAAACGAGTTTAAATATAGGCAATATGTATAGCCTATTAAAAACACGATAAACAATGCTGTAAATGTTAAATAAAGGAAAATAAAGGAAGTTATCATGCAAACCAGTGGTTGTGTGAAGTACTTTAGAAAAGTTTAGAGGACTTAAGTTAATCGGTAAACATTATTTAATGTATGAAGAAAAAAATAAGATAGTAATATAGTAAAAATGAAAAAACCCAATTTGCTGGGTACATTTAACCCAAGATGGGTTCTGTCCTATATTTACCCAGCCCTTGGGTTAATAACAACCCAAATTGGGTTGTTTTTAACCCAGTGCTTTTTAGAGTGTAGACAGTAGGAAGACAGGAAAATAATAAATTGCGAAGTGGACCAGACTTTATACCGATAATCAATCTGCATGTACACTCTAAAAAATGCTGGGTTAAATACAACCCAGTGCTGGGTAAAATAGGGACA
>NW_015554209.1:64733-68503 GCF_001515605.1 Sinocyclocheilus anshuiensis
TATTTTTTTACATTAAAAAATGTCACATAAGCACAAATCAAGAGAACAGCAACTTACATGGTTTGCTCACAGATTTAGTCGCACAAGAACAAACTGCACAAGAAAACAGACCGACTGTAATTAAAATGTAACCCTGTATTACACTTTTATTTGAGAAGAAAAGTGCTGGGGTTTTACAGCTCACCAGCGTTTTTTTTTCCTTTCTGTAATGCAGAGAGAGCGCATACACATAGTTGCCAGGTTTGGGGAGTTTAAGCAAACCACTGTGCAGAAACTGTATCGATTTAAGAAAAAGTTTGTGATTGGGAGATTTAAACTTTTGACATCTGGCAACCTTCACTATGAAAGCTTGTGGAGGCTTAACCAATGCAAGATAACACAAATGACTAATTAAATTCAGGATAAATAACCAGTGGTCAAAAATTGCTGATGATCAAGAGAAGCATAAATCGTAATCATGATTAAAATACAATTAATCGTGCAGCCCTATCTGGACAGAACCAACACTGAACTGACTTGAGCTAAATAATTACACTATTGTCTTTTATGGCTGTTTTACAGCAGAATCTGAACTGTTGAGTTTCCATAAATGAGTCTTCTATTTTCCTGTTTATCTCTGTGAAGCTTTGACAAAATCTGTATTGTATAAAGAGCTGTAATAAAGGTGACATGACTTGACTTGCATGTCTGAAAATGTCATATTCATAAAACAGGAGAGGAAAAAAAATAAAAACCCAAAAGAACTACTCTTCCACCGAAAATCTTCAAATATGCATGATGGGAGACAAGTCGTCATGTTCATATATATTAAGGGACACTGACACAGGTGACACCAAGAAGCAAGTTCTTTATACATGCGGTATACTGTGACAGTTTTGAACACAGCTAATGTCTAGTTATGCAAGAAAACCGATTATAAACTAAACATTGCTTAGTTCTCTCAGATGCATTTTTTTCAGCATCTGGGAGAAACAATCAAGGCAAACTCAAATTATAAATAGGAATTTCCACAGATGGCCAAGCAGTTAGCGCCAGATATTAACCTCATAAATATGCAAAGAAGAATGCTAATGCAGTGTTTAGAAATGTGTAAAGTCTTTAGTTAAAGTATTAGAATATCTATACATGCTTTTTATATGCTTAAAAGTGGTGGTAGTGTTATTCATCTAACTGCCAGATTTCTCTTTCAGCGCATTTCATTTTTCAAGCCATTTCTTCATTAAATGTCACATTCAAACTACAAGATGATACTAAAGCACAAGACATTCAATAGAAACATCTGAGTCATTCACTTTTGTATTGAGCTTAGAAATGAATATGAATCAATTCTACAGAAGAAGAAAAAATATGAAAGAAGGGAAGAAGAAAAAAGAAGAGCAAACAGTAGGACACTGTGTAATGACTATTGGCTAATGAGCTGAATGTGTTGCAAGCTACAGTTGTTTTTCTGTCTGCTCATGTGTGCATAGACAAAAAAAAACTTTAACAACACGCATATAAAAGACACCAAATTAAAGGAGAAAAATACCTTGAAATGGAAAGGGAAAATGTTTTAATGTTTCTCTGTGGCGAATAAATGATAACTGGCTGAAAGTCTAATGAACAGTGAAAAGACAAAGAACAGTCATGTTATTACATTTAGACTTTATTATATTCAAATTTACAAAATGAACAAAGGCAAACAAGTTACGACAAAAAAGTACACCCTGTGAAAAGAAGTACACTTTAACATACTTTAAAAAAAGAATCCTCATTATAGAAATAATATACTTTAAAAGAATATATTTAAAGGGATAGTTCACCCAAAAATGGAAATTACCCCATGATTTACTCACCCTCAAGCCATCCTAGGTGTATATGACTTTCTTCTTTCAGACAAATACAATCAGAGTTATATTAAAAATGTCCTTGCTCTCCCAAGATTTATAATGGCAGTGAATGGGTGTTATTTTTCAATAGTCCAATAAAGCAGATCCATCCATCATAAAAAGTGTCCCACACAGCTCCAGGGGGTTAATAAAGGCCTCCTGAAGTGAATTGATGTGTTTTTTCTAAGAAAAATGTCCATATTTAAAACTTTAGAAACAGTAATCTCTATTCATGAGAAAGTGGCGTTCCAGCGGATGACGTAAGACGTAGGCGTAGTATAAGCTCCGGTTAAAAAATTAAGATAAAACAATGATTATTAAAAGTAAAATTCTTAATTTGACATTGTTACAAAGTGCACTTTTCAAAAGTATTCTTAAAGTGGCCCTTAATTACATTAATATTATATTCATATTATATCATCTGAAAATGCACATTCAATACAATTAAGCAACCTTCTTTTTCACATTGAACATCATGCCATAATGTAAACTTTTTTTGCTATTTGCATGTATGACATGTGGTCTAAAGTTCTTTTAAATTAAACCACACATAGCTACTGTGTTTCATGGACTAAAACCTTGTGGTTCACACTACTGTAGCGGTCAACTCTGAAGATTGACTGAGTGATTTGTGGCCAGCGTGCAAATGTCAGGCCTCCAGAGCTCCGGTAATGATCAGGTCTACTGGACAGTGTGAGAACACAACTGTGGCCGTGACATTAACCCCAACCGGCTGAGCTCTAAATGCACAGATGATATAACGCCTGGCCAGCTGCAGAGATTTAAACTTACAGACTGAAAACACTCACACTTCACTGCACATACACAACAGCATTCACCAGGTTGCCATAGCTGTCCAGAATAAGCTGGATGGAAAGTGGGAGCCAGGATGAATACCGTCCATTCAGACCACAGGCATGTCAGGTATTCCTAAAATGCCTTCACAAATACAGGTGCTGTCAGGAGTGGATGGGGAAAACGGAGAGAAGCAAACAGAACGAGAGAAATGAAGGGATGGAGTGAAGGTTTGCAGGAGAAAGATAGATGGAGCGGGGAAGAAAGCAAAGGAGGCAAAGGGAAAAAGAGAGGGTACACGAAACAAGATGGAAAAATTTAAAATAAGGTCTTGTTTTTATTTTTCAAAAAATGGTCAGGTAACGGAGGTTCTTAACCTCTGAAACCTCCTGGTCAAACTAAATAATATACGAATAGTTTTATTTTCAAATTTTTTAGAAACTTTTTTTTAAACCATTTTTTTTAGTAATGAGAATTAAATAAGTATCAAAATTAATTAAAGGGGTCATATGATGCGCTTTCAAGTTTTCCTTTCTCTTTGGAGTGTTACAAGCTGATTGTGCATAGATAAGATCGCCCCCACATGTCTACGTCACTGTGTGGGAAGATTTGCATAACATACGCAAAGAAAGAAGGCGTAACTTTGATTCTCGCTGTAGTATAGTTGCCGCCGCCATGTCGTGGAGACGCTGTGTGTTTCGTTGTAAAAGCGAAACTACTTTGTTTGGTCTTTCAAAAGAGAACCCAACTAGAAATCAGTGGTTAAGTTGTATTTACAACACTGTTCCAGAACAGTTCAAACCAAATATTCAGATGTGTGCAGCGCATTTTACGGAGTACGAGGACTGTTTCCTGGGAGAGTAGCCTACAATGCCGGTGTTCCGGTGAATTCAGTTCCCCTGTTTCCCCTTCGGGATGCATACTGACCCTATACAGACTATGATGCAGATAAATATTGCTGACTCACAGCCTGTAAGTACGTTTTCATATTTAAAGGATTTGCCACTGACGATTCAACGATTCAAATATCTGGCTTTTGATTGCTGTAGCAGTTGGCAGTGCACTTCAGAAACCCTCCACCTTCCCCAGCTCCACCTGTATAGATCT
>NW_015554209.1:68677-77241 GCF_001515605.1 Sinocyclocheilus anshuiensis
TTCATATGTGTTATATGTGCAGCAGCAGTATTTCTTACATGCTTACAGCAGCATGTTGTGGATGTATTGGCAGTATCAAGTCTCGGTACTTGCTCTGCCGCAGCAGCAGCAGCGTAGCAGATCTATTCCAGATCATTACCATGCCAATCCCTCCGAGAGTTGTAATTTGAAGTAATTATAATCAGTAATTATGTCCCCACTGGATGCAACAAATGCCTTGTTTATAATGACAAGCTTGAGGTATTTGGCCAATCAGAACGCACTGGATAGCTGGCCAATCAGCGTACACCTCGCTTTTCAGAACGATGAGCTTTGTAAAAATCTATGCATTTCAGAAAGGCGGGGCATAGAGGAGAAATAATTATGTACAGTATGTGGAAAATAATGTTTTTTGAACCTTAAACAGCATAAACACATTGCATTACACCAAATACACAAAATAATGTTCTTTTTTAGCAACGCCATATGAGCCCTTTTAACAACTACGAACTGACTGAATGGGTATAATTAGATTACACTTATTTTTTGTCTTATAATTAAACTTGGTTAACAGGGTTGAATGGTTGAGCTTGATGGATGAAGTCAGCACTACAACACATGCAGAAATGTTTTCACTGCAATGGTGGAAAATGAATGCAAAAACAAGGTTGCATGCAAAATGTGGGAGATTGCTGAATATATATATATTTTTTTGCATTGTTTTGTTTTGTTTTGTTTTCAATGTCAGTTTAATAAATTATGTCATTGCATGACTGTCAGTTAAGCTAAGACTGTAAAGACCTCTGGCATGGGGCAGACCAAAATCACCATTTTAAACGGGACACAGAGATATTGAAATTTTGGAGATTGGAAATTGTTGATAATTGTTAATATTGTTTAATTTTACATTAGATAATAGTTTATCTAACATACACTACTGTTTATAGGTTTGGGATCAGTATTTTAAGAACTTAATATTTTATTAAGCAAAGATGTATTTGATTAAAATTGATCAAAAGAGATAGTAAAGACATTTATGATTCTACAAAAGATTTCTATTTCAAAGAAATGCTGTTTTTTGAACTTTCTATTCTTCAAAGAATCCTGAAAAAAGTATCATGGTTTCCACAGACGTATTAAGCAGCACACAAATAAGCATATAAAATGATTTTTGAAGAATCATGTGACACTGAAGACTGAAGTAATGGCTGCTTTGCCATCATAGGAATAAATTACATTTTAAAGTATATTAAACAGAAAACAGTTATTTTAAATTGTAATAATATTTCACAATATTACCGTTTTTACTTTTTGAACAAATAAATGCATTCAAACTTTCAAAAATCTTACCAACCCCAAACTTATAACTGGTGCAGTGTGTCTAGTAGTTATCACATTAATAATCCTTGAATTTGTGCCTCTAATGCTTTAAAAATGTAATGGAACCTCAAACTTTACTCTGTTAGTGGAAAGTGGCATGAGCTTGACATGGCATGAGTTTATACCTCTATATTGTTCTAGACTGCTGAGTTATAATGAAGAAAGGGAAAACATGACCGTTAAACAGCATGTGAGGTCTTCTGCATCTGGAGAACAGGTGAAAACACACACATACTGTCATAAAGATATACTGTATGAATATGAGAATGGTCCAGGGTCTTTCCAAAGGACTAAGAGCTCATGACCTGGTCTATGTTCAGTTTTAAAGTGACATTAACTTCTCGGCGCATGTAAATACAATGAAGCGATTTTAAGAGGTTTTCTGAAAAGAGATTTTAAGGCATCTCTGAATTCCAAAGTCACTGGATTTCCAGAGTTCTCTTCAATGAACGTAAACTGAATTAAAGTGATTTTACTGAGCGTTGGACTAACCACTAATCAGTCTATTCAACTTGCAATTAATTTACAAAACATCATAAATATCATGTGAAGCACCATAAAGTTGTTGCCTGGCTGTGCGTTTTAACGACCTTTAAAAAGTCATGGCATACTGTCTTTCAGTAACTTAAAACCACATACCTCGTTTTCCCATTTCTCCACACAGTATGTCCCATTGTGTCAGTGCACACCTGGGACTCATGTGGGTTCTTATTTGACAGTCCTCTGGGGGGCTCAGGTAACCCATTGGGTCATGAAGTGCACACCTGGTTATTCAGACCACTGATTTACAGCACATAACACACCTGAGCTCTCACATACAGTAAATCCGTTCACATGAGTGGACAATGAAATCTAAGAACTGATACAGTGACTTAAATCAGACAGAAGGGTGTAAATCAGTATAAATCAGTTATAAGATCAGATGTGGTGGGGTCAAAGACAAAAAGAGTGTCCACATTAAAGATAATTTTTAAGAAACTTTTAAAATTAATCGTCATTGCACTTCTCATTTTGTGTTTCTTAAAGGACTGAATAAATGTAAAATAATGTAACATTTTACTGAAAAAAATGCACTTGGTGCAACAACACGGCTTGACATCATGCAGTTGATCAGCACCTTCGAAAAAGACAAATCTGAGCCATGAGCCTTTCTCATTTTGAGCAGCGTTCCTCCATCTGTGCTGCTGGAGGCCGGCCAAACCATCTCCCTCTGGAAGGATAACCAGCCTCAAATTTACTGCTTACTTCTAAAAACTGAGCAGACTTTGGTAGTCTTTCGTGGACTTTTCTCTGTGCTATTCCAAAAAAGCAGTCACACAATCAGTATCAAGACGATCTTTCATGAATCTTGCAGACTGTAAACTGTTTTCCGCATTCCAATAAATCTAAAAGGGGAAAGTAATATCTCCCAAAAAAAGGAATCGTTGGGCTAGAAGATTTAGGAACATAACAGGAAATTACATATAGAAGTTTTCTGTAGAAAACAAACAAAAATAGGGGACAGATTATTAGTTTTACTCTAGTCCCAAGTGTACACTTGAGCGCCCGCAGGTATTTATGATTTTTTTTTTTTTTTTAACAACTAATGACTTCTGTAAGGAACAATCTGCTGGTTCTTATGTATGTAATATAGTATATAGTATATATAGTAATATGCTATGGAAATCTCAAAAGAATATCAAAAACATAAAAATATGGAGGACAAACTTGAAAAATTCATCACTTCACATAAAAATGAAATACAGTATAAAACGTCAAACGCTTGGCCAAGCAAAGAAGCTTGTTTCTAAAAATATGCCTCAAACTCCAAACACGCTTTGCTTTGGTAGATAAAAGTAGAGTGAGGAGGGAAAGAGGGAGGGTGAGGAAGTGAGAGATAGGTGGAGGGAAAAAAATTAAATCAGGTCATGCACTATGATATGATATGTCAGCTTAAACTCTGATCGGCCACATGAAAGCCTCACTATCTAGGGTATCTTTGCGTGGTCATGCCCTCCGTCAGCTAAATAAGATTCACCAAAACAAATCTAAAGGCAAAAAAGTGATTGCGAAACATCACAGAACCTAGAGGCCTATGGTCTACCAATTTTAGACTTACTCTGTGGTTGTACCATATGTTAAATATTTCCCAAAGTTCCTTCAGAGGCTGAAATTATGTGTGATCAGATTCTCACTATGTGGATTTGACATGTTAAAATGTCTCCAGATGAATGATGCTCAAAAAAGAAAAGGTCTAAAACACAATGAAGCCAAAACTGACCATATGTGACCCTGGACCACAAAACCAGTCTTAAGTCGCTTGGGTATATTTTTAGCAATAGCCAAAAAAACATTGTATGGGTCAAAATTATCGATTTTTCTTTTATGCCAAAAATCATTAGGATATTAAGTAAAGATCATGTTCCATGAAGATATTTTGTAAATTTCCTACCGTAAATATATCAAAACTTAATTTTTGTTTAGTAATATGCATTGCTAAGGACTTAATTCGAACAACTTTAAAGGCGATTTTCTCAATATTTAGATTTTTTTGCACCCTCAGATTCCAGATTTTCAAATAATCGTATCTCGGCCAAATATTGTCCGATCCTAACAAACTATACATCAATGGAAAGCTTATTTATTTAGCTTTCAGATGATGTATAAAACTCAATTTCAAAAAATTTAACCTTATGACTGGTTTTGTGGTCCAGGGTCACATATTTGCTTTCTTAATGCAGGTTCATGGTCTTATTGTGACCTTTGTGAACTTTTGTTTTTATAATCTTTTATCAAAATGTAACAACTTGCTTCTCCTCTGAAACAACTTTCCTTTACCGCTGACATCATCTGGTCGCATATACCATTTGATAATGCTTACCTATAACCAAATAGATGTTTTGGCTTTGTTTGAGCAAATGCACAAATGTTCCTTTCTGGTATGGAATGTCCATCTTTCAGAATCAAATCAAAAAACCCTACATTTTTTTATTGAATATGCAATTTCACTTAAAAAGCATGACATAACACAAGTGAAACGGGTTGCAAATGTTTTGTGTTTTTTTCACAGTGATGCTCATTAAGGATGTTGCTGGCAATCTAAAGGAGGCAGATTTTAAAGATTCCTCTGTTCAGATAAGAGATTTCCAAACATAGCTTGAAATATATGATAATATGCACATTAACAGTCCTTAACAGCTGTTATAAATTGATGATGCATCTTTTGCTATGCAGTGCGTATCTGATCATTAAGCTTTAAAAAAACAAACACAGTTTGTCTTTCAGGGTCTTTTGGGTAATTGGAATTTTTTGTGTTATAGTTAATAAACCTCTTAAAATATCAGATATCATGTCATGCGTAGTCCAACTCCCCAAATATATATATATATATATATATACTGTATATACACATCCAACATGTACACAAGTATATTTTATTTCTGCGCTAACTTTTTAAAAGATTTTCCCATTTATTTGCCATTGACACATTACAATTACACATAAGTTTTGATTACATAATTGAATTTAGCACAAAAAGTACACAGAGGGATGCATGAGCAAATAGCTAAATACCCCATAACCCAGCTGTTCTCACACTTCCTCTGTTTACGGCTTTCGCCGCTAGTATTTCCCGAAACACAAGCTACTCCCACAGAGAGAGCACAGGGACATCTGCATCTTGTGCATAAAACATCTGGCATGGATGTTTCTGCATTCTGGACAAAAGAAGCACATCCATCTATGGGATTTACGCAGGGCTGGGGACTCTCACGTCGACGCATTCCTCTAAAGTACTGTAGACAGTGGCCTAATCTGTCTGCGGTATGCAGGCTCTGCTATGTCAACTCACTGGCATGCCATGGAGAGAAACACCTATGGGACCATTAATCACTTCAGGACAATATCCTCCCTGTTTTTATCAGATGAGCTCAAATACAGGCACAAAAAACATTCACCTTCATCCGGACCAACTGACAGGCGTTCCACTGCCTCATTGCTGCTGATACAAGCGTAATTCTTAAAACCGTATGGCCTTAAAGGAGACATATCATGAAAATCTGACTTTTCTAGGTTTTAAGTGCTATAATCAGGTGCCTCTTAATCTGTAAACTTCCACTAACAGCGCCATCATTTTGATTTGACAGGCGACAACCGTGTACCAGCTCTAATGCCATGGGGAAAGTTCGAGCAAAACATGCTAACTGTTCTGTCTTTGGCTGCACAGACGAGAAATACTTTTAGAAATTGCAAACTAACACACCTACACAGCACTGATTGACAACGCTCCAGATTTAGAACTGCGAGTGGAACCCACATAAATCTGTGGACAGACATGTGCAGACAGCAAATTTACCCAGTGTTACATTTCTCCTATGCAAAAAAAAGTCTGTACACAGTAAATACAGATGTGTTTCTGAAAGCACACCCACAACAGATGAGAATACCACATGCCTCTGGCAGACACGCTGCTCTTTTCAGATGCTAAATTGGTCTTCAGTATTGATAAACAGCACTTGGACTGTTGGCACATTTCCTATAACGCTCTTTTGGTTTTAATATGTCACGACATTGTGACAGAATAACGTTCCAAAAAGTGCAATTATCAACTATTACAGCTTTTGCACTGGTAACCTATTCATATATTCATATACGCTATAATTAAAGTTAAAAGTGAAGTAAATTGACTATAATTAAAATTAGCCTAAATCAAAGAGCCCAGAACGCTGGTGTAAACTCTAAACTGAACTCTCTTAGGTTGATTAAGGGTTATTTAGTAGTTTGCACTGTGGGGTTTAACTGCTACGTGTTATTCACACTATCAGACCACTCAGCCCACCACCTCTGCACAAAGTTTCCCCTCTCTCTCTCTCTCTCTGTTTTCTCACTTGTCCCTCCCCAAGCTATGTATTCTTTTCACTGTAATGTTTGCCTGTTGCAGGATTCACTACTAAAAATGCATAAACAAGGCTGGACAGACAGACAGACAGATAGATAGAGAGAGAGAGAGAGGGAGAGAGTGGTATCAAATGTTCACACGTTATAATTTGTTACAGTTTAATACATCTAAGTTGTTATAATATTCCATTCTATTACTGTGATGTTCATTTAATTATTATTATTGTTATTATATATTATTTTTTTTTCTTTTTGTACATGTATACTAAGCTTTGGCAATATTGTATCATTTACAGTCATGCCAATAAAGCAATTTTTAATTGAATTGAATTGAATTGAAATTGAATTGAGAGAGAGAGACTTTTTCTCTCAATCCAATGCAAAGCTCACAGCCGTCTGCTTTTCAAAAAAATTTTCCATTTGCTAAGCTAATTGTGGTGCTCAGAAATTCAGATCAGACTTCATTAGATTCCATTCTGTTACGGTTTCCATACACACACACACACAGTTTGACAAGATCCTTGTTTCACGACTTCCTCTGCCCGTGATTGTATATGCTGTCAGCACACAAATATTGTTCAGATACTGGCTTTACTAGAAGTGCACACAGGTGTTCTGAGTGGGAGTCTGTTTACGGCCATGAATGAGGCATCAGCACAGTCATACGTCTGTCATAATGTTGTCTTGGTAATGGATTCAGTTTATGTTTGGTTACATCATGTTACGATGACATTATTTTGTGGAACAGCACAACAAGAAAGGCCACTCACACATAATCTGTTATCAACACTTAGTCACTTAATATTACACCGGTTAATATGATTATTTAATGGTAATTGGTGCAATTTGTGACTTTGAGGCTTCCCATTATGAGAATGCTCACTATTAAGGAATTGAAACCCGAAATACATTCAAAATTGAATGAAAAGAAATGAAACATTAAATGATCGTTTTCATATTAATTTCATTACCTCTAATAAGAATCATGAAATAACCTATCAACCTTTTAACTTCTCATTTCAATGAAAACACATTGAAGTGAAGCATTCATTTTCCTATACTACTCTAGAATACAGAAATAAGATGTCACCGTTAGAAACAGATTGGCTAATACTTAAATATGCTTGAGCATATTTATTCACCATGAATGATTAGCACTGATAAAACTGCAGATGGTCCGACTTGTTTGAACTCACGGTCAAAGCAAAGAGTTTGTAAAACCATCGCCAAGGCTTTAAAATGAGAGAGAAAGAAATTATTTCAGGATGTACTGAAAACATGAGGGCATGTTGCTACACTTGCACAACAAATCAATAAACAAGGTACCAGCACAGACAGCACAAAGGCTTTTAACAACCTCTAAATGTCTTCCTGGAAAATTACACTGTGATGGCTTGATATTGCTTCTTTGTGATGGGCTTCATCACAGTTGAAAGCTAAAGGTGAATAACATACAAATCTGCGTCTTGAAGCAACCTGCAAATTGCTTGACAGCACTTTGAAAGCAGTGTTGCTATTGGGAATCGATGTACAGCGTTGCTTTGCAGTCTAATTCGCACACAGAACAGTGAGTCCTACGGATAAGAACAAACTCGGATAAGGAGGAATTGAAATTCTTTGCGAAAACAAAAACTCCCAGAGTTCTCCTCAACGGTTCAGCGCTCTTTGAAGTATTTTGTAACTTTCTCAGGGATCTCTTAAAAAAAAAATTCTTCCAGAAGTTTGGGCATCCCTGTAAAATGATGAGCATCTAATAGGCCTATATGATATGATCATGATGGGCTTTACAGATCTTGCCAGGACCAAGCGTCACACTTGCTGAATCAAAAGATTTACGTTAAGAGTGATTAAAATGTATAAAATAAGGATAATATGCATTACACAACATATGTGTCCATCATTACAACACTACGCGGTGTGTTTCATGTAATGTAGTCAATCAACAATTTGCGGAAATAACATGAACTCTGCTCAAACTCACCTTGTCGCTGGACAAGCAGACAGCTGCTGAAAGTGTCAGGAATATCCAAATGTCCCTCATTATTCCTCTTAAGAAGTCTTTTGCAAAGAACTCGTAGGATGGCACTCGTCTGCGCTCCTCAAACCAGCTGCTCTCTTCGTTCTTTTACTAACACACATACGCAAGATCCTCCTGAAGAGATATTTGGCGTTTTGCTCCACCTGATCAAACTTCTCTTTTGTCTTTCCAAGAGGGAACAACAGCTGAGAGTCTTGATGCGATGTTAAAGTCTTGGGTCCATGTGAGGCAGCGCAGCTCTCCAGTAGCCTGCTCGGATAGAGGATGAGAGAGAGAGAGAGAGAGAGAGAGA
>NW_015554209.1:77328-80704 GCF_001515605.1 Sinocyclocheilus anshuiensis
AGAGAGAGAGACAGACGGGGGAGGATTTTTGCGTCACAGTTGACGAACACTTGGACCAGTAAGAGGTTTTGTCTCAAAACCTAGTACACTAACATCATTTTGACGGAATTTCCGGTCAAAATTTGGTCTGTGTGAAGCTTACTTGGCTCCGAGACAGAAGAGCGTCAGTGTTGGTAGCTGGTCCAATAGTAGTCGCAGCTAATTTTTTTCTGGTCCAGGAAAAAACAGCTTCAAACTGGCATGACAAGCTGGTAACTAGTTAGTTGCTGGTCTAGAAGGGTCTACCACTTTAGATAAGTGATGCTTAACCTTTTTGACTCCCAAGAACACCTTTGTCTGAGACAATCGAAGGACCTCTTGTCATCTTATGTAGCCTACATCTGATAAAATAAAAATAAATAAAAGTTTAAAAATATTATGCCAGTTTTTTTTTTTTTTTAGTATTTAGATTATAAGTAAAGTTCAATAATCTTCACATTTGCTGCCATGACCTCCTGGTTGAGAACCACCAACTATAAACTGTCTACCACCAACCATCTTACACAGACGATGTAAATCAAAATTCCAATTGCAAACCCACTCAAGCAGTGCTAAAAGTAAAAAAAAAATTACAATTTATCATAGTTACTATTGTTTTATTTATGTTGTTTGTTGCAACTGTTTCTATAATAACCCACAAATGTGGTAATCAGCCACCAGTCATCAACAGAAAAAACACAATGGCAAAGATTTTGAAATCTTCTTGCATTATTTGAATGTCATCCCATATTTGTCATGTCTTTACACTAGTAACACTAACAGCCCTGTTATTTTAACTCAAAATGTGGTTGATTAGTCATTGTCATTTCTATGCCAGTGTAATCACTACACGTCAAAACACGTTTCAACTTTTTTTTCTGTGTTTGTATGTTATTTTTGGAATGCTTAAACATTTTTAATTAGTAAGATGATGTTTGTAATGTTGTCTTCTGAGATATACAACCTATCTGTGTGAATATTTTGGGGAATAAAAATAATGAAGTGTGGAAGGAACTGGTGTAGTGGGGGTTTGTCTCCCCCTGCTGTTCTGTCCTGATATGAGTGAAGTACAAGCACACTTTAAATAATGCACTATACACTTCATTAATAGAGCACTTGATGCAAATAGAGGTTCAAAGCATTTTAATAAGAACTCAAAGTTTAAACAATGTATACACAAGTGCATTAGAACTCAAAAACATTTATTTTTTTATTCTACATGCCTAAAATAAAGAGCCCACAACAAATTAACTTTTTATCAAAGTTATGTATTCATAAACGTGTTTTTTAAAGGGTAACCAGGGAAACTGAGTTAGTGGCAGATCATTTTGTCTTTGAAAATGTCACACACACTTTACAGTCAATAAAAGCTATCTGATGTATTTCATTATGTCAATGGTATTCGCAACAATAAATACAGAGATTATTCCAAAACCTCAAGACAAATATCACATAGTAAAATAAAAATGTCTACATGATATACCTGAATAGATACATGTAATTTTAAGTTAGACTGAGGTGTGCGGCACATGATACTGGAAAATACAGTATGCATAAAAGTCAGAGATACAGAGAAGGATGGAAAAAAAAAGATTGAAAAAACAGCAGTCACCCTATCATCTAATTCCAGGTTTTTATGTCTGTTGCTTTTAAGGTGCCAATTTGGTTTTTCCTCCATACAGGGGAAATCTGAAAAAAAAAAAAAGAAGAAAGTAAAAACAGTTTTTTTTATAGACAATCATCACTATAATGTTGAAGAGAAAAATAGTAAACATGAAGGAGTGTTACGTACAGGAGGTGGAGAGCTGGGTTCTAAATGCTGGCCCAGAAAAGAGAGAAGTCTTCTCCAGATGAGTCCACTGCCCAGGAACATGAACCCTGTCACTAACCAAAATATACGCGGGTCCTACACACACACACAAATAAACAACATGTTCTCAAACAGACCGATAACCAGGGTGCGAACTACGGGGGAGCTAGGGGGAGCTCGGCTCCCCTTAATAAGACATGGGCTCCCCTGAAAACGTGATTTGTGAAATTTTGGGGGGTCTCAAAAAATATTGACAATGTGATATTTTGACGTGCAATTTCAGTTTTGTGTAATGTGATCATCGTGGATTATTATCTGTAAAATTGCAAAAATATCATTCATTCATGCATGACGGCGATTTAAACCTAATTCAAATATCAGTTAAATAAAAAAATCGACAATTTCAATCATGATCCAGTTGCAATATTGTGACGCATATACAGTATCTTGATAATACTGTATCATGAGGTACTTGGAAATGCTCAGCCCTAGTGCAGTTAAAAGCATTATGTTTGCTGCCGGTACAGTACCTATCCAGGTTAATGAAGATGACGCTTTCAGAATCATCGATGAGGTCTTTCAGCTCTCTGGCTTTGTTTCCCAGCTCCTCTGCTTGCATGAAGTAATTCTCCAGCAATAACTCCATCTCTTCAGCGTGATCTATACCCAAACTACTCTCCTCACTGGCTCCATGTGAACGTATACACCGACATACCCACGTCCAAAGACAGACACACCAACAGATAACAGATCCACACAACAATGATCAGATATTTTCACTGACATCAAGAATATTTGTGTACATATAAATGTGTTGCATTTGGAAACTTAATGGCTATGAAGTTGGATTCTGTGGTGTGACACCTACAACACTTGCGGGTCGCTCCATTTGGTGAGACAGAGTTCATCTATCAGTTCATCCTCATCCAGGATCTTCAGCAGACTGTCTTTAAACACTTTAATATCTGTCTCCAGCTCTGAGAGGCTGCAGGGAGTTTAAAAGACTGTTTTTACTCCCAATGAAAATTAGAGATCATACTACTCTAAAGCTCTGCATTGACTGCAAATCATTTTCTACCAGACAGAATATATATAGACTAATAATAATGAGGTGTGGATTAATTTTATGACTAACTAGATCTGTCAGATAAAGGGATGCACAATATATTGGTTGCCTGACCATTTTTAATTTCATAATTTTTTATATGAGTGAAAACCTCCATGTATTGGTATCCCAAGACAATTTTATTTTATTTTTTTATTTTGTGGTGAGAAGCAATTATAAGCCTGCTGAATGAAATACCATTTTAAAATAATGTTATTTTGTTTTATCATTACAATAGTATTAATACAATAGTAAGTTCTTATTTTAATATTATGTAATAATCGGAATTAAGAAAAATTATTAATAAAAATATTTTTTTATGATATATTCATACTGAAAGGGTCAAAAATAGTCAGAATGTGGCCTGAGTCAAATGGAAAAGGTTTGTGCTTTTAATGATTACTTAAAGAGGTTTCAGTTGATTTGTATAGTGCACCCAAGTG
>NW_015554209.1:83783-99107 GCF_001515605.1 Sinocyclocheilus anshuiensis
CTCCATTTGGTGAGACAGAGTTCATCTATCAGTTCATCCTCATCCAGGATCTTCAGCAGACTGTCTTTAAACACTTTAATATCTGTCTCCAGCTCTGAGAGGCTGCAGGGAGTTTAAAAGACTGTTTTTACTCCCAATGAAAATTAGAGATCATACTACTCTAAAGCTCTGCATTGACTGCAAATCATTTTCTACCAGACAGAATATATATAGACTAATAATAATGAGGTGTGGATTAATTTTATGACTAACTAGATCTGTCAGATAAAGGGATGCACAATATATTGGTTGCCTGACCATTTTTAATTTCATAATTTTTTATATGAGTGAAAACCTCCATGTATTGGTATCCCAAGACAATTTTATTTTATTTTTTTATTTTGTGGTGAGAAGCAATTATAAGCCTGCTGAATGAAATACCATTTTAAAATAATGTTATTTTGTTTTATCATTACAATAGTATTAATACAATAGTAAGTTCTTATTTTAATATTATGTAATAATCGGAATTAAGAAAAATTATTAATAAAAATATTTTTTTATGATATATTCATACTGAAAGGGTCAAAAATAGTCAGAATGTGGCCTGAGTCAAATGGAAAAGGTTTGTGCTTTTAATGATTACTTAAAGAGGTTTCAGTTGGTTTGTATAGTGCACCCAAGTGTGATGATTTTCAAGTTTTTTTTTTTTTTTTTTTAAATTATGGCTCCCCTTAAAAAAAAAAAAAAAAAAAAAAAACTTCAGAATAAAGTCTCTTTTTTGCAGCTTTTTTATTATGATTTTCTATGCACATGTATTCCCATACAAAAAAAAAATTAATCAATCATTCTAATAATAATAAAAACCTCAAATAATTCTAATTAATTCTTTCCTAATTAGAAATTAGTAGCAGCCCTAGTATGATAATAGCATTGCTCGATATCAGGCACTTTTTATTAACACTAGTAGAGGCAAAAACGACATATTTCAAAACTGACTTGTTGACTAGGACACGCTCTATAATTGTGTTAATAATTACACAAAACTATCACAGACAGACTTCACAGCAAAGAGAGACTTGTGGCTTATGCACTATAATGGGAACATTGCTCACAGTAGGCAATTTTTAATTGTACAGTACTTGAAATTTATTGTTAAATGCAATTTTTAGCACCTCTAAATTATGCTCCTTAAAAGCACCACCATAAAAAATATTACAACTACAAACACAAGGGGGAAAAATAGAAAAACACACTAGGGGACATTACTAAAAAAGAGCTGTTAAGATGGCCAAGTCGACCATCCTGACTCGTCCCTAATTAACACAAGAAAAACACAACAAAACAATCGTTTTATACCTCTGGATAAGCTTCATACAGCAATTAGCCTACCATACCAATTATGTCACAGCGATCCTTCATTAAGATTAGCTAATAAGAAAGTTAGGTTCTTAATGGTGTAGTTAAATGCCTCTTGCATTTGGGAACATAATGTTCTAAAAACAACAATATGGCTAGGGAAAGACTTTGAGTGCAGCTTCTTACTAAAGTTAAATAAACTCACCTCTTGCTATTAAGCAGGAGCATATGGAGTTTGCTGCGGTCGGCAGAGAGGAGCTTTGAGTCGACCAATGACTCCAAACAATCCAGAACCTGAGGCTGAACTTCATGGAGCCACATCTGCAGCACATTCACCTGTGCCAGAACATATGCTTACCCATATAAACATGCAACAACACATGACTGCACATATAGAACAAAAAAAAAAAGTAGTAGATGCAGAGACCAAGAACAAAAACATGGACAAAAATCAGACTGTGGTATGAAACAACAATTCCACACTACCCAATATAATCCCCAGACATGAATAACTCAAAGTAATAAATATGTTTATGATGCACTTAAGGCTGCAGTAATTTGAATTGTGAAATATTATTTTATTCCCTCTATTTTAATATATTTTAAAATGTAATTTATTCATGTGATCCCAAAGCTGAATTTTCAGGATCATTACTCCAGTCTTCAGTGTCACTTTGTTCTGGCAAACAAGTCCATGAGACAGTCAGGAGCTTTGTCTTACTCATGCTCAATGAACACTCGCTTCCATCCAATGTTAACGTTTCTCTTGTCATTTATTTAAAACAAAATACACGCAATACAGGAAAAAAAAAAAGTTCACTCCCACAATATGATTGGTCTGCACTCCTTTGTTAATCTTATAGTCACTTGTGAATCGGTACCATTTACCTACAGAAGGAGTACAAACTCGAATCAACACAAATAAAATGTTAAATAAAAAAATAAAAAACATTTAAATAAAGAAATATATTTTAAGAAACATTAAATACAATACTTAAATGCAACAAAATAAACAAATATAAGACTCCTACACAACGGCCCCTAATTGTAAGTGTATAGAATTACAATTAAACTAGATATATGTAAGGAGTCAATCTTCTTTTTATAATTTTAGAAACAATAAAAAAAGAGTTTAAGTTAAGTCTAAGTTTGTCCAATCAGTCTGAGCAAGCTTCCAATTGTTCCAATCACGTTTCATTATTTTCCAGTACATTTGGAACACATTTGGAACCTACACTTTGGACACTGACTCCTGCATCAATGCTGTGAGATGATTTATCAGATTTATTGGCATCAGGTAAAACTTCCATCACTCTTCCTAGAAGCCAGGAAACATGGGGTACTGAACTATACACAATCAAGACTATATCTCCTTTCTGAAGATCTGGCTTGACTTTGATCCACTTATGTCTTTCCTGAAGTAAAGGCAGGTATTCTTTAATCCACCTTTTCCGGAATAAATCTGAAAATTACTGCACTTGTTTCCATCTGAGCTTGATGTATATCAGTTTTGTGAAACAATCCAGGTGGATGTAGTGGATTGGATTTCAGTAATAAAATGTAATTTGGAGTCAATGCTTCAAGGTCTTGGTAATCATCAGATACTGTTGTTATAGGCCGACTATTCAAGATAGACTCAAAAGTGTGTTTCACAAAAGTGTGTCTGCAATTCTTCATCTCCTAAACTTTGTTGACGCAGAATAGAAAAGAGGACTTGTCTCACCATACGTAAGTCTTTCCCAAACCCCTCCGTGATGCAAGGCTGCTGGGGGGTTAAAACGCCACTGAACTCCCTTCTGAAGCATAGCATTGTTTATTTTATTTTGGTTCCAGACTTTGATTGCATCTTGCAGCTCTCTTTTAGCACCAACTAAGTTAGTTGCATTGTCGGAGTGAATATGCTGTACTTGATCTCTTCTCCTGATAAACTGTCTCAAAGCATTGATGCAGGAGCCAGTGTCCAAAGTGTAGGCCACTTCCAAATGTACAGCTCTACTAGACAGACAGGTGAAAATGACACCATTTCTCTTAACAAAACTTCATCCTCGATTTGTTTCAAAAGGTCCGTAATAATCAAGTCATTACTAAAAGGTGGAAGGTCTGCGTGCAATCTTTCTGCCGGAAAAGTCACCCATCTTTTGTTCTCCAACACGTCCTTTAATGTGTCTACAGGTTACTCACTTTGATTTGACTTTACGAACTGCAGAATTGGCATTTATGATCCAGTAAGTTGTGATAGAACATGATTTCTACCACCATTTCCAATCCCTTCATGTATGTCTTGCAGAATCAAAGTAGAGACATGGAGATTCTTTGGAAAAATAATTGTTTAATTGACGTTTAATTTCGTCTGACATTGCAGATTTACTCAGCCGACCTCCAACTCTTAAAACTCCATCTTCCAATACAGGGTGCAACTTGTAGAGATCCTTCAGAAATCATTCTAATATGCTGATTAGGCGCTCAATTAACATTTCTTATTTTTATCAATATTAAAATCTGTTGTGCTGCATAATATTTTTGTGAAAACTGTGATACATTTTTCCAGGATTCCAGGGCATTTTTTAATGTAACATAAGATTGCTGTTTCAAATAAATGTTGCTATATTGACCTTTCTATTCATCAAAGAAACATTGTCAGTGTCTTTACTGTCACTTTTGATCAATTTAATGCATCATTGCTGAATAAGTGTGATCATTTCTTTGGGGGGAAAAACAATTAACCGACACTTTGTAACAGTAGTGAATATGTTAATTAACTGATAATTATTAATGTAATATATTAACAAACATTATGTATTCTATAATTGTTCAATGCTCACCCTGTGTTGCAGAATGGCTTCCAGAGCTCTGAACTCAAAGGGCAGCGAGTTAAGTAGCCAAATTTCCATCTCCAGCCAACTGTGGCCCAAGTTCTAACACCAGCCATTTCTCCAGACCGAGACCCCGGAAATCCAGCACCAGTAAACACTGTGGCGTAACCATTGCCTTGAGGGACTTCACATAAATAAATACATTTTACAAAACTTTTTATAGGAAAATGTATTCAACTTCCAAATGCAAATGAGTTTTCAATTTTAGAATATTTGCTGTAGCTGGTATTACATACAACATAAAGCTCAACTCTGTTTATGAAACAATCTTTAGAACCTGATAGTATAGTAACGTGTGTCCATACCTCCATGCGTATAATAATGGCATTGTTCCGTGCTGTAATACTTGTTAAGTGCTGGAATCTCAGATCTCTCGCCTGCAAACCAAGCTCCTGATACAACTCAGTCTTCTTCTTTTCTAAAAAAAAAAATTTAAAAAAATAAACATAAGACCCAGATCCATCAATAAAAATCTAACATAGCAAATTTTGGCCATAAAACACTTGTTCTTAATAAACAAAATTAGGATTTTTTTTCTCTCTTTCTGTTTTCTTATAGAATTAACTAAATGTTAACTAAATTAACAAATCACATTAAAACAGATTAACATACAAAATTAATTCAAAAATAATTTTTTTAACATACAGTACTTGAAGACTGAACAATTTGACAGTTTTGTTTTTCCCAAATTACCTTAATTTTTCCCAAAAGCACATTCAAAATGTATAATACTTGGCAAAATAAAGGGGGGGATTACATATTAAAGAATTTCTCTATAAAATGTAATAATTTATTTTTATAGAATAAAAAAATCCTTCTTTTTATAATAAGCATTAAAGCCTTTTTATGTGTCATTTCAGGTATAAGTTGGTAGTCATTCTGCAATCTTTTGATTACTCGGACGTTTTGCCGAACATTAATTTAATAAAGCAAACCTCACAAGTAAACTGTCAAAATACAGACAGCACGTTACATGTCCTACCAGAGATACATACTGGACCACTGTTACACCACAATAAAGGATGCATATCACAGGCAGCTTTGGGGCTCTGATTCATCTTATACCGACCTACAGGCAGAAACTGAAATCAGCTAAACCTGTAATAAGGACTGTTAAAAGATGGACTGATGAAGCAGAGCGGGATTTACAAGCCTGTTTTGACTGCACTGATTGGAGCGTTTTTGAAGCTGCAGCCACCGATCTGGATGAGCTCACAGAGACTGTAACTTCATACATCAGTTTTAGTGAAAAAAATATGTGCATCCCTACCAGGACTCATTTAACTTACAACAACGACAAACCGTGGATCACTGCAAAACTCAGACAACTCCAACAGGCCAAAGAGGATGCCTACAGGAATGGGAAAATCTTGAATAAACAGGCCAAAAACACTGACAAAGGAGATCAGAGTGGCTAAGAGGAACTACTCCGAAAAGCTGAGAAATCGAGTGCATGTTTGGAAACGGCACACCCCCTTACCATTACGGAAAACTCAGACAACTCCAACAGGCCAAAGAGGATGCCTACAGGAATGGGAAAATCTTGAATAAACAGGCCAAAAACACTGACAAAGGAGATCAGAGTGGCTAAGAGGAACTACTCCGAAAAGCTGAGAAATCGAGTGCATGTTTGGAAACGGCACACCCCCTTACCATTACGGGTAGTTGCATGTTCCCGGGGGCAGTGTTTATGTAAACATCGGGGGTAGTGATGTCACAAACCCGGGAAGAAGCTTGTTGTTGTCTCTACCAGCCTTTTTTGTAGTCATTAAACAGTGATTTCTTTAAAAGAGAATATCTCCTTTTGCATTGAACTTTGAGCGTTGTAACTTTGCAAATGTTGTTTATGCTCTAACAGCAATATTACACACTAGGTAAAGTTAAAAAAGTGAAATCATAATCAACCACCCCTTTAGCATCTGTGGTCATGAAGTCATTTGAAAGACTGGTGTTGGCCCACCTGAAGGACATCACTGGACCCTTGCTAGACCCCCTGCAGTTTGCCTACCGAGCAAACAGGTCTGTAGATGATGCAGTCAACATGGGACTGCATTATATTCTACAACATCTGGACAGACCAGGGGCTTACACTACCAGTCAAACGTTTACAACAAACAGTAAGATTTTTAATGTTTTTTTAAAGAATTCTCTTTCAACATAATAATAATAATAATAATGTTTTTTTAGCAGCAAATCAGAATATTAGAATGATTTCTGAAGGATCATGTGAGACTGAAGACTGGAGTAATGATGCTGAAAATTCAGCTTTGAAATCACAGGGATAAATTACATTTTAAAATATATTCAAATAGAAAGCAGTTATTTTAAATAGTAAAAATATTTCACATTACTGCGTTTGCTGTATTTTGGATCAAATAAATGCAGGCTATGGTGAGCAGAAGAGCATTCTTTAAATACATTAAAAATCTTACTGTTCAAAAACTGCTCAGACTGGTAGTGTATATGAGGATCCTGTTTGTGGACTTCAGCTCGGAGGTACCGATACCGGTACCATACCGGTTCAAATGTGAACGGTACCCAACCCTATGTCCAAATTAATTCAGCTCTCTGTGTCCACCTCCATCTGTCAGTGGATCACCAGCTTCCTGACAGACAGGCAGCAGCTAGTAAGGCTTGAAAAATTCCCATCCAGCACCCGCTCCATCAGCACTGGTGCCCCCCAGGGATGTGTTCTCTCCCCACTGCTCTTCTCCCTGCACACCAATGACTGCACCTCTAAAGACCCCTCTGTCAAGCTTCTATAACTGTCTGCTTCAGCTCAGCTAACAAATCAGACCTTAGAACAGGGGTGTCAAACTCAAATCCTGGAGGGCCGGAGCCCTGCAGAGTTTAGATTCAACCCTAATTAAACACACCTGATCCAACTAATCAAGTCCTTCAGGCTTATTTGAAAACGACATGGTATGTGTGTTGCAACAGGGTTGGAACAAAACTGCAGGGCTCCGGCCCTCCAGGAACTGAGTTTGACACCCCTGCCTTAGAAGATTGCAGCGGATAGTCCGGACTGCTGAGCGAATCACTGGTACAACCCTCCCCACTCTCCAGGAGCTGCACTCATCCAGAGTGAGCAAAAGAGCTAGCAAAAATCACTCTGGACCCCTCACACCCAGCCCACTTTCTCTGAACTGTTGTCGTCTGGTCGGCGCTACAGAGCACCAGAACAATTTCTTCCCTCAGCTAATCCATCTCATGAACAGTTAACTTGGCAATAAACACAACACTATTTATACATTTATCTATTTAACACACATGCCTCTTTTTACATTTCTTTGCATTTGTACATAATACACCAGTACACAGAAATACCATCTACTGTCCACTTTGTATATTGTGAATTTTTTTTTATATACTTTTTTGTACATTGTTATTTCCTATTTATTTATCCTATTTTTATTATATGTGTCTTGTCACTGTCATTCTGTTTGTGCTGTGGAAGCTTCTGTCACAAAAACAAAATCCTCGTATGTGTAAACGTATGAGGCAATAAAGCTCTTTCTGATTCCGATTCTGATTTTTCGTTAGTGAATATAGTATTTTCCATGTAGAATATAAAAGTTAACAACATACTCCATAATCTTGCTTCTGTGTGTGTAAGACCATGTCTTTCTGAGATAACTTATAAATAATTAACATTGCTTGGTTCAAAAAATTAAAAGGAACTAGCGTCACACCTAAATGCTGAACATACAGCAGGATGTAAAAAGCATCCAACTCACCAAATGAGGTCACATTCCCATCAGGCTCAAATTTCATCTGTTACATGAGAAGGTGATTTAGTAAAGGTGAGTCAGTGGCTTTATTCTAATCACAAACAGTGTGTATTTTGTAAACAAAACGTTGTACAAGATGCAAGTATTTGTTTTACCACAACAAACACTGGAGCAACACTAGACAGGGCTGCTTGGGATACATCTGTGCCTCTTTGCCGACAGGAGGTTTGGCAACAGAAACAAATGTCATTCATGTTGTTTGAGCAGCAGAGCCATAGACTAACACAGACATGCAGCACCTACAGTGTCCCTGAGCTCTCGGCAGCGGTGTGCTGAAATGTGTTCGTCCACATGTTGATGTAAGAGGGCGTCTGAAAGGTGATCTCGAGCACTCCACAGTTCTCCATGTCCAGCATTTCATCGACACTTTCCTGAGACTCTCTCGACAGACAAACCTCAAACATGGCTCCATACTTTAAAACACTCAAGTTAAAAGCACATTTTACCTCCAGGACACCTCGGTGAGGTCAACCTGCATAAACACTAGTTGTCAAGATGACAGTTACTTTGGACTTACTATGTTCCTTTTTAGTAATATTTAGTCATTATGTATACCACCGCTCTGAAAGCCTGGTAATAAAAGTAACGTCCGGGTTTGATGTCTTAGCTGTCCTGCTAACTCACACACGCAGGTATCTCCGTTTAACTGTTAGCTCGCTGTGTCTTCGAGATACGAACACAAGTGCAGTAATATTCCATCATATAGTTTAGCGTGTTTACAACAGCGGCTGAGCGGCGTGTTTTCGGAAACTGTTGATGACGTAGGGCACGCATCCAGCACGCGCTCGCTGATCTCTCCGGAGCTGCATGACGCCTTTAAAGCGGCACGCTTTATCAAACCTGACTCTTGAAAATAAATGCAATAACAAAAACATTAGGACCCTTTTTCAAAATCTACGTAACATTTCATTCATCTATCTATCTATCTATCTATCTATCACCCATCTATCTGTCTATCTATCTATCTATCTATCATCGTAAATAAATAAATAAATAAAAATAAATAAAAATTGTACAACAGTACATGTAAGAAATGCTCTTGCTTCAGTTTTGTCCACTGGCTGAGCATTTCGATCCTGTCTGCTGTCATAATTCTTCTTGC
The DNA here is from genome assembly GCF_001515605.1 of Sinocyclocheilus anshuiensis. Classification (NCBI taxonomy): domain Eukaryota; kingdom Metazoa; phylum Chordata; class Actinopteri; order Cypriniformes; family Cyprinidae; genus Sinocyclocheilus; species Sinocyclocheilus anshuiensis. The sequence goes on from NW_015554209.1 coordinate 92,888, forward strand.
ACTTTTTTTGTAATGAAACTGACTCATTAATTTTGTTTGTAATAATATTATATTATATTATATTATGAAAACAATTTCGGTAAAGGTCTTGAATTTACGTTTAATTTCTTTTTGCTAGCTAATTTTTATAAGCACAAATTCGCACACTTAACATATTTTTTTCTTAGGAATATCTACAGCGCAAACTTCATTTGTTTTGTACTAGTATTTATCTGTTACTTGAGAATTTTATGCATTTTTCATGCATTTTAATGGGCAAATTTTACTTTCAAATGTAATATATATAAATAAATATAAATAACATATTGACCTTTATAATAGTATTATTTTAAATAGGCTATAACTTAATAAATATACAGTTATTTGTGTATTTTTGCTTGTGCATTTATCTGGCAATTGTTTTATTTATGTACTCTTGGGAGGAAACAATATCGAGGCGTCATTTGTCGAAAAAAAGGGAGGCGTCTTTTTTGGCATTACCACTGGAGATCTTTTTTTTTTTCTTTCTTTCTTTTTTTATAAAATAACACAATAATTGACATTAAGAAAAAAAAGAAAAGAAGAGGGGGGACATACAGACATCACAAAAGCTTATAATAGCATTACAATAGTTAACAAAATATAACACTTTGTCATCATAAAAAAATGAAAGGTTCCTACAACAGACTCAAGAATGTTATATGTTACCACTGTGCTCTTGAGCATAACATCTCTCAAGCACAGATTGAGCGCAGGGTGGCGCTCTCCGCCTACATCCCACTCAAACCTGCCCACAGATCCCGTATTCTGAGATGCTGCTTGTACATCCCAAAAGGGTCTGGCTGCAGCTTGGCGCTTGCACTCTCAGATGTGCATTCTCAGGCTTGCACTCTCAGACACTTGCACTTCCGCTAGCGACGTCACTTGCAGTCTTTTTTATTTTTTATTTTGTTCTATTTATTGATTACTTTTTGTTTGAATCTCTCAACATTTTACAACAGTAGCCAGGTGGTGAAGACAAGATAAAAGAAACTAAATTACGAAGTCACTTGCAATCGCCACTTGCACTCTCCGATACCTGCGACGTCACTTGCAATCGACACAAATCCTGCGTGTGGCCAATGGAGACAAGACGCTGTGGTGGTGATTAAACGATTAAAACTAATTTAGTACCGTAACCTACAGGGTCCTGCAAGAAAAAGACAAGACCCGCAAATCCGTTGCCACAGAACAGCAGAATATGAACGCAATGTGCAAAGTCTCTTGTTAAGCGTTTTCCTCCTGTAGAAAAACATAAACACTTAACGGTGTACGGTACTAAATTAGTTTTAATCGTTTAATCACCAGCACAGCGTCTTGTCTCCGTTGGCAACACGCACGATTTGTGTCGATTGCAAGTGACGTCGCAGGTATCGGAGAGTGCAAGTGGCGATTGCAAGTGACTTCGTAATTTAGTTTCTTTTGTCTTGTCTTCACCACCTGGCTATACTGTTGTAAAATGTTGAGAGATTCAAACAAAAAGTAATCAATAAATAGAACAAAATAAAAAATAAAAAAGACTGCAAGTGACGTCGCTAGCGGAAGTGCAAGTGTCTGAGAGTGCAAGCCTGAGAATGCACGTCTGAGAGTGCAAGTGCCAAGCTGCAGCCAGACCCTTCTCTGTACATCTGGTCTTACGGTTGCATATTTGAGAAATTAGATGTAAATTAATGTCTCCACTCCAGTCTTTGTGCCCTGAAGGTTTTAGGCCTCCTGTCATTCACTGAAACATCAACTCGCTGCTGCACCGATGCTTTTACGGCGCCTGGAATAAAGGCACTGCATCATTTCCCATCCGCGAGCGTACAATGAATGAATGAACGAGGCAAGTGATGCTGTGCTTTGCCAGCTCGGGTTAACGCTAAAAGCTTTTGCTCTGTATTTGTCCACTTACAATAACCAACTTGGCGTGGCGTTAAGATGTTCCCGTCGTGTTATTCTAAACCCAAAAATGGGTCTCAAAAAATAAGATATTTTGAAGATTGCTGGTAATCAAACAGTTGGTGCATGGTTGCATTGACTTCCATAGTATTTTTTTCCTACTATGGAAGTCAATGGCAACCACCAACTGTTTGATTACCAGCAATCTTCAAAATATCTTCTTTTGTGTTCAACATAAGAAAGCAACTCATACAGGTTTGGAACGACATGAGGGTGAGTAAATGATGACAGAATTTTCATTTTTGGGTGAACTATCCCTTTAAGTTCTCTCAACTCATGTTTTAAAAATTGTACTAAGTAAAACTAATGTTTTGTCGATTTGAATTTGTTTGTTCACTAAATGCAAAATGCCTCGTTCAGCCAATATATTCATGAAGAAAACAAAAGATTTCAGTAAACTTTTTTTTATTAACTCGATAAATTAATTTCTTGATATGATAGCCTAGTCATATGTACTATATAGGACACTTAATATGTTAAAGGCACAATATGTAAGATTTTTTAAATAAAATATCCAAAAACCACTATAACAGTGTTATATATTTTGCTGACTTGTGTACTTACATTATCCCAAATGTTTTGAAGAATGTTTAAATCCAGAGAAATAAGCAATTTTAACTAGTGACACGGACCAGTGTCCATATGTCATTGTGTCGCCTGCCAATGACGTCATAACCCCTCGATTTCCACCAAACACCAAAGACGCTTTAATATGTTGTGTGTTTTAATAGACCTGTGACGACCGCACAGAGTAGCATTATAACAGAACTTTCAAATGTATCTAGTATGATAAAACAGCGCTGCTTTTTTCCCCCACATACGCACGACCAGAAGGAGCGGAAGCGGTCGACTGTGGCATAATAAAAGCTCCGCTGCTTTCGAGCCGTGTGTCGCGCTCGTTCAGCGGCCTCGTTTCGCTTTGACGGCTTTCAGCCTCACAATGCTTTATACTACGACATTAATAAATCATTAGCTCATCCATGAACATGATTTCTGCCCGAGTCCCGTCGGATTGCATCGGCTGTGGGGATGAAGACCACAGCTCCCATGATTCCTATTTGTTTATTTTGAATACGCGCCATCTAGTGGCGAAAATTACATATTGTGCCTTTAAAGGGGTCATATGATGCTATTTTAAAGATCATTATTTTGTGCATGCTATGTTTGTAAAGAGGATAACAATCATCCTTTCAAAGCAAAGAAATTAACATTTAAGGAATATGAAATTCTTTGTTCAGACAACTGTTTTTGACTCGTTGGTACAACATTTGGGGCAATTCTGTTGGTCTGACATGGGTTTTTATGTAAATTCAAGAAAATAGCATTTTTTAGTTTTTAAAAATCAAAAGGTTTCATAAACCAGAGAATATGTAGTTGATTTTTTTACAATGTAGAGGCTCTAGTTTAAAAGAATGTAGCCTGCTTAACTGCGATTTGAATGTAATGTTTTCGAACACTTAATAGTATGTTAACTGCAAATAAATTATGTTAAAATGTCTTAGTTTCAATTAATATTAAATGCAGTTAGCTGAACTTTAAAGCGCTTTTTGGAATTAAGTACATCTTTATACTTAAATTTCATAATTTTTTTTATTTTTTTATGTCTCATTAAAGTATGTACTGACAAGCATTTATGGTAAAATAAAATATACTTTAATGCCATTTCAATTGAAACTTGGATTTAAATATACAGTATTTGCACACTTACACATTTGTAATGATGTTGTAATTTCAGTACATTTAAATATATTACATAGGCTATATTTACGTATTACGTATATATATAAGTATTTTAGTCAACACATCAATAAGTGTACTTCTGTAAAGTGCAACAAAAGATTTTTAAAACAATGATTTAAAATGTACTTTAAAATAAAACCTGCATTATTATAGAGTGCACTTTTTTAAAAGTGTACTTGAGGTTGTTAAGAAACACTACTATCTTTAAGAACACTTAAGCAAACTTCTATTTCAGAATTCTATTTTATCTGCAGGTACAGTTTTTAAAAATATATACTTTCATGATTTGAAGTACACTACATTCTACATTCAGTACAAAAAAGCAAACATTTTTCCACAAGGTTAGGTTTGTTGCATGATCAAGTTTATACCATTAAAAAAAAGTAGTTAAACTATTTTTAAGCTGTTGTACTTGTTCTTCTTTTGGTGAGAGCATTCCTACATTTTATAACAATTTAATGGCATTCAGAATTTTAATTTGGGAATTAAGGGAAAACTGTGTATCAAAGTAACATAGTATTTACCATGTGATACCATCACAATTATTATCACCACATGTTTTTTTTTAGGGCTATATGACAATCTCATTTACATTTTAGATACAGAAAGTACACTATGGCTCAGAACCACCTGGTGAAAACTGACAAAATTGAAAAGCATCCTTTAATGTGGTTTTGACCAGTTTTGTAGTATGTGAATATCTTCCTCAGATAGCATTTAATGTCTACTTCATCTAGTATACTTTGTTGTGATTAAAGGAAGGTGAGTGTCAGTTCCTGAGACGACCCAAAAGAATGGGACGGTCCATGCAGTGGTGTTTGTGCACAAGAGTGGAGTTTTGCCTTGGAAAGATGGTAGAAATGTGCGGCTTGTGACCCGTCTCACCTCTCAGATGATCCCTCTTCAGTCTGGCACCCGTGAGGTATTGTAATTTATTATTAATGCCAGCACTCCTACAGCAATCATATATCATTATTGTATTCAGACAAGTTCAAAACACTTGAAAGCCTTCCAATCTTAATGAAAAATCAGCTCAGGTGAAATGTGGCCTGGTACTCTATTGGTACTTTAGAAGAATATACTTAAGTGCAAACTGAATGTAATGTTTCCGGATACTTAAATGCATGTTATGTGCAATTAAATTAAAATGTATTGTAGCTTAAATTTATATTAAATGCAATTAGTAAAATTTTGCTGGGTTTTTTTGACCCACTTAAGTAGAACTTAAATACATATTTATATGTATTGTTCTCTTTTAAACTAAAATATACTAGGAATGTAATTCCTATTCATATGTCATGTATTTACTGTAGGGGGAAGTCGTGGCCTAATGGTTAGAGAGTCGGACTTGTAACCCAAAGGTTACGTGTTCGAGTCTCGTACCGGCAGGGATTGTAGGTGGGGGGAGTGAATGTACAGCGCTCTCTCCCACCTTCAATACCACAACTGAGGTGCCCTTGAGCAAGGCACCAAACCCCCAACTGCTCCCCGGGCGCCGCAGGAAAAAAATGGCTGCCCACTGCTCCGGGTGTGTGTTCACGGTGTGTGTGTGTTCACTGCTGTGTGTGTGCACTTTGGATGGGATAAATGCAGAGCACTAATTCCAAGTATGGGTCACCATACTTGGCCACATGTCATGTCACACTTTAAATATATTTGCAATTACAAATTCTTAATGAAGAAGTTGCCGTTTAGTACATTTTAAATATATTTCCTTTAAAGGTAATTGTACGGAGCCCCGTACATGACATGCAAGAAAAAATAAATAAATCGTGCACACGATTTACTAATTCGTTCCCTCGATGTACTAAAACGTGCACACGATTACAATTTCGTTCCCTTGATTTGCTAATTCGTTCCCTCGATTTGCTAAATCGTGCGCACAATTTACTAATTCGTTCTCTCGATTTATAAATCGTGTGCACGATTTAGCAAATCGAGGGAACAAATTAGTAAATCGTGAGCACAATTTATAAATCGAGGGAACAAAATAGTAAATCGTGCGCACGATTTAGCCTACAATTTTTTCCCTGCATGCATGCCATGGCTCCGTAGTTGCAAATGCGGCTGAAATGGTCGCACTGTGGTGTTTCTTAGTGTTAACCTCTGTGTTATTTCAGTGTCTGTCAGATGTTTTTGATTGTGATACACACACACACACACACGCTCGCTCGCTCGCTCGCTCGCTTATTTATTTATTTATTAATATATTTATTTATTCACACTCACTGCTTAACGTCATGTTAAATTGATAGCATACAGCATGATTTTCCTGTAACTAATCACTTGCAATCATATAAATCTGTAGAGAGTCTGTACTTGCTTCGATAAAACAAGTAAACCAAAATAACTGTTGTAATAAAGATTGTCCTGTGTCTTTGGGCTAGAACAGAGTTTTTGGTGCATTCTCTCAAATAGGAATTTTAATTAAACTGGTGAGGATAATTTGAGCGGAACGAAATAGTAAATCGTGCAGACAATTTATAAATCGAGGGAACAAATTAGTAAATCATGCGCACAA
>NW_015554210.1:0-1282 GCF_001515605.1 Sinocyclocheilus anshuiensis
GGTGAGCATTGCTGCCTTCCAAGCAGTTGAGCCGGATTCGATTCCAGGGAAACGTATTTCCTTTGGTTTGGGCTGAAGTCAAAGCAGAACTGCTTCTGTAACCTCTGGCTGCACCAAAACGTTTTGGAAGTGTCGTTCTGCAGCAGAAAAACACTAGCTCTCCCCGTCGGGGAATCGAACCCCGGTCTTCCACGTGACAGGCGGAGAGACTGTCCACTATACTAACGAGGAATTGTACATGTATGATTTCGCCCCCAGCCAACGCCACTGCACCGACATCACTAAACAAAGCGTGGATTTTTCTTACGCTGACCCAGCCCTTACACCATAAAATACCGGATGGCCCCATCATCAGCTGAAGTCGTTTCACTTTTGGAATGCTACACGTTAGAGGGGTCATTATTTGGACTCTTTTATTTGTTTAATTGTTTTCTCCAACTTCTCAGATGGAGGCATGAGAAAGAGATTGCATTGCCTTCATTGGGCTTGTGGTTGCTCGGCGACCGAAGGGACTTTTGTGACATTTACTCCTCCCGTTTGGAGTGAGGGGGTGACGAAATGCAAGTGGGCAGGTGTCGGCATGCTAGATTACCCGAGTTTTCTTCATTGTCGCATAAATCTTACGCCTTTTACTAAAGATTTCCGTGGAGTAGAACTGTTTGCGAGTGACCTGTGTTTTTGGAGGCTCTGCTCACAGCAGAGCTACACTGGAACGTCAAGAACAGAGTGAATTTGGCCGACTGCCAACACGCGGTGGGAGGATGCGCAACTGGTCAACTTTTGTATTTGCAGCCTATGCGGCTTCTGCGTCACATTTATTTAGCCAGCACGGAAAGACAGCGCTTCTTTGTACGTGACGGGATCCAAACCCTGGACTTGCTCTCTTTAGTGCCGGGCCAAAACAAAAATATCGCATCAGCTCGTCTAGCCCTATCGGCGACTCATGTGCTTTGAGCGTTCTTACTGACTGCGCAAGCCAGTGTCAACTTCCTGTGTTGGTGGTATAGGGGTGAGCATAGCTGCCTTCCAAGCAGTTGACCTGGGTTCGATTCTGGGCCAATGCATTTCCTTTGGTTTGGGCTGTGAGGGGGTGATGAAATGCAAGTGGGCAGGTGTCGGCACCCTAGCGCACAGGCCCAAGGGCGTGGCGACACTGCTCGAGTTTCTCTTCATTATAGCATAAGCGGCAGCAGAAAAGCACTAGCTCTCCCTGTCGGGGAATCAAACCCCAGTCTTACGCGTGACAGGCGGAGATACTGTCCACTATACTAACGAGGAATTG
>NW_015554211.1:0-3560 GCF_001515605.1 Sinocyclocheilus anshuiensis
CATGAGATTTGCAAATAGAGCCTAACTGCCTGAACGTGTTTAAAGATTGCTTTATTCGACAGATTGGTTTAAGCTAGTGAGAATTTGGTTAAGAGATTGGGGTTTAGTGTTTTAGCAATTCAGAAAAACTGTAATGAGTTGAAAGGTTTAGCGAAGCGCAGTGGGGGATGTGGTGTACAAATGTCCAGGAAACTGATAGTTCTTTTTGGCAACTCTGTGCTCATTTGTTTACTCCTTCCCCTGTGAGACCTACGAACCCTAACCCAGTCATTTATGGCAATGTCCGGCACTTTGGCATGCTTATGTTTGTCGAAACTGTATTTTCATCCGGCACTGTTGGCAAGAGACAGAAGCTTTAACTCCTGGGGGAGGCTTCAGAGGCACAGGTGGGTGGAGCCGATCAAGCGGCAAATTGAGCTCCCTACCCAGCATGAGAAAAGCAGGGGAAACACCCGTGGTGCAATGATGAGAGGCCCTGTAGTGCAGCAGAGTGAGGCGAACGGCTTGACTGAAAGGACACCCTTGGGCCAGGTGTGCTCTGAGACCATTTTTAGGGACTGATGAAACCGCTCCACGCCACCGTTAGCCTGGGGGTGATAAAGGACTGTGCGGATGTGTTGAATACCCTTACTCTCCAGGTAGGATTTGAAGTCGCCTGAGATAAACTGAGGGCCATTGTCTGTTGTGATTATCTGTGGAAGGTCCCAGCGTGAAAACAAAGAGTCCAAAAAATACACAATGACCTGGGAGGTGACAGAACCCGTAGCAGTCAATTCAGGCCATTTGGAGTGTAAGTCATAAACTACAACTAGGTAGTGCTGATTGTTGGGAACCCCGTGAATCTCACTGCAAATATCTAGCTGTACGTGTTGCCAGGGTCGAGAGGGCCAGGCTAAGGGCCGGAGGGGTGGTGGAGGTGAGTGGCCTGTCTTACCACTCACGAGGCAGGCTGAACAATCCTTGACCAGTGCTTCAATCTCCCTACCTATTCCTGGCCACCACACCTGGTCTCGGCAGCGCTGTTTGAGCTTCACTATGCCCAGGTGGCCCACGTGCGCCATTGCTAACACGCGCGCACGAAGGGACCCTGGGACCACAGTGCAAAGCCCACGAGCCACGCAGAGATCATTCCAGCAGGACAGCTCATCTTTGACCGGGGAAAAAAGCAGCTAGTTCTCCAGATACATTTGATGGCCAGCCACCCCGGATATAAGTGTGGAGCTGTGAGAGGATGTACTTTTGTAATGACACTACATCCTGCAGGGGAATGTGTAGCATCTGAATAATGTCAGTTTCAACATCCCTACTAACCGTGGATGTATTTTCTGCAGGAATGGAGTGGGACAAAAGGTCGGCTACCACATTGTCACGGCCTGGGGTAAATTGCAGACTGTAATTATACTGCCGAAGACGATCGTACCAGCGATGCAGTCTCAGTGGTTTGTGGCCTGTTCCCGATATCGCGAGCAATGTCACCAGGGCATGATGGTCCGTCCTCAGGGTGAAATGGTGACCATATAGGTACAGGTGCCATCTTTCACATGCCCAGACACATGCTAGCGATTCTCGCTCCCTCACTGAATACTGTTGCTCCGTTGGGTTAAGGGCACGAGAGGCAAAGGCTATGCACTTTTCAACACCATTCTGTACTTGAGAAAGCATAGCACCGATTGCTGTGGCAGATGCGTCGCAGGTGACCAGAGTGTCACAAGAGGTGCTAAAATGCGTTAGCACTGGTGGCAATGTAAGCTGAGCCTTAAGGGTAAGCACAGCCTCCGTACTCGCTTGAGTCCATACCCAGGGTTCATCTTTCCGCAATAATTGCCACAGAGGGGCTGTAGTGGCTGAATACTGGGGAAGAAACTTCAAATGATAGCCTGTCATTCCTAGAAATTAAGCTACTTGTGCTGGCAAAGTTGGTTCGGGGATGGACTGAATAGCCTCCACATTGGAATGAAGTGGATGAATGCCCTCAGCCGACAATTTGAATCCACACAAAGTCAATGGTTGGCACAGCAAAGAGACATTTGTCACCATTGAGGTTCAAGTGCTGCTTGGCTAGTGCATCAAACACCTTACTTAGGCGCTCGTCATGGATCTGTCTAGTTTCCCCATGCACAACCACATTATCCAGATAAATAACCACACCTGGTATGCCAGCTAACACAGAAGTCATTATTTTCTGGAAGCAGGAAGGGGCGGAGCTAAGGCCAAATGGCATCCTGTTATAGCGAAAGACCCCCGTGTGCGTCACAAAAGCTGTCAGGTTCCTGCTGCTTGGATGTAAGGGCACCTGCAGATACCCGTCACTAAGGTCCAACTTGGAGAACACTGTAGAGCCATAGAATTGGGCTGTGAGTTCCTCAGCAGTCGGCAGTGGATACTTGTCAGGAATTACTGCCTTGTATACACACCGCAAATCCACACAGATACGTAGGGCACCTGATTTTTTTGTAGCCACCACCAGATTTGAAACCCAGGGCGAAGCGTCCACAGGCTCAATTATGCCTGCATCTTGTAGCCGCTGCAGTTCAGCTGTCACCCCATCACGAAGGGCCAGGGGAATGCGGCATAGTGGTTGAATAACAGGGGTGACAGTGGGATTGAGGAGAGGTTGATGGTTGATTGTGGTGAGGCAGCCCAGCCCTTCGAACAGTGCTGGCCACTGTTGCTGGCAGGTTGTAGTCACAGCCAGAATAGCAGCCCCCCCTGAGTCCACCAACGTGAACCCCAAAGCAGTGAATAGATCTAGCCCCATCAAATTTGCTCCCTTTTTTTGCCACATGAAATACAAACGAAGGGAGTGTTTTTGTCCCATAACAATTCAAGTGAGCCCAGTATTTCTATTTTGGGGTTGCCATACCCACACAGGGCAGTAGAGGGTGTACCCAAGGAAAGTGAGTTAAAAAACTCACTGTACGTGTCGGCATTCAGAAGAGATACACTAGCTCCTGTGTCTAAGAGCAAAGGGACGCACACATCATTTAGAGTTAAAGTACATGATTTGAATGTCGCCAGTCCTGATGTCACATTATGAATAATGGTGGGTGTAGAGCGGGCTGTGTGTGTCTCTGATCTGGTGGGGGCTGATCGACAGACATTGGCAAAATTATTTTTTTTCCCGCAGTTGTGGCATGTTTGGCCCCGGGCTGTGCATTTATGAGCTCTGGTGTTATGAGAGTGAGATCCACAGTTACCACAGCACTGCTGTTTTTGTGTTCGCATGCACTGTTGCCGTGTGAGATACATTACAGAATCAGGAGTATCAGCAGCTGCTTCTGTGCCCCTGCCTGGTGACTGGTCCATGGGTGGGGGTGCATCCATGTGTGCTAGTTGGCTGGGTGTGGGCTTAGTTTGGTTTGCCAATGTGGCTACACATTCTGCTGCACTTTCGACTTGATATGCAATGGCTATTGCTCTAGACAGTGATAGATCGTCAGATTCCAATAATAGTGTAGCGTCTGGACCAATCAAAAACACTTTTTCATTTGATTTAACAAATCAGTTATTCATTCATTAATTATTCATATTTCCCTTATGAGCTGATTCGCTACAGATTG
>NW_015554212.1:0-130 GCF_001515605.1 Sinocyclocheilus anshuiensis
TGATGTTTTGGGTGATTTTGCTTTTAGTTTTCTCAAAAACTATACGGTAAAATGTCTTGAAAATTAAGACAGTGATAGTCAGGCTCACTCTGAACACATATCAATTGAAAGAATGAGCTAACCTATAAAG
>NW_015554212.1:402-586 GCF_001515605.1 Sinocyclocheilus anshuiensis
AGTGCAAGGACGCATTTTGTTGTTTGGGGTGATTTTGCTTTTAGTTTTCTCCAAAACCATACAGTAAAATACCTTAGAAATACATACAGTGGTAGTCAGGCTCACTCTGAACACATATCAAATGAAAGAATGAGCTCAGCTACAAATGAACACTTTTTATGAGTGTTGGAAAATGGGACGCAGT
>NW_015554213.1:0-760 GCF_001515605.1 Sinocyclocheilus anshuiensis
TAGAGTCAAAATTCACATTACAAAGATGGCACAGAAGCACTTCTGCAAGTAGCTTTTTAATGCTGCAATGCTATACAGAGTATTTTGAGCAGGCACAAGCAGCCTTAACTCAGCTATTTAAAGACACCTTCACAGTACTCTTGCTTGTGTGATTTTTCTCAAAGGGATAGTTCACCCAAAAATGAAACTTTTGTCATCATTTACTCACCCTCAAGTTGCTCCAAACCGGTATGAGTTTCTGTCTTCTGTTGAACACAAAAGTAGATTTTGAAGAATGTGTATTTATTCATACTATGAAAGTAAAATACTTGTGTACAGCAAAAAAAAAAAAACTCATGGAGATGTGGAATAACATGAGTAATAAATGATAAAAAAAGTTTCATTTTTGGGTGAATTAGACCTTTAAGAGTCAGTTTTACTAACAGCTTGCGCCAGCACAAACCGTCTTTTGGTGTTAAAATTGTACTGTCAGTTTTTACTAAAAACGTGCAGTGATGAATTAACGCTGAAAAGGCGTAGACAGTTATTTTTGCACCTGACCTTATCGAATATGCATTTGCAGGAGTTTCCCTTTCAGAAGCAAAATTTATGGGAGGAGAGTATTCAAATGAATCATGAAATGTGTTTTACTAACGTTTGCACTCGTCAAATTACTGGCATTTGTGCCATTATTTAACCCCCCAAAAAAGCATGTCTTAAAGGGATAGTTCACCCAAAAAATTACAATTCTGTCATTAATTACTCACCCTCATGTCGTTCC
>NW_015554214.1:0-1958 GCF_001515605.1 Sinocyclocheilus anshuiensis
AATGCAGGTGTCTGAAGTCGTGTATAGGCTAAGAGAGCTATGGTTGGTGTCCCTCATTTTTTTCAGACTTCTTAACCCTTTAGAAAGGGTGGTCCCCACATATGATGATTATAAAGTTGGTCACCATCAAACATGGAGACCAGTATGTATGTGAGTGAGTGAGAGTGCGCGAGTGAGCGAGTGCAAGTGTGTGTGTGAGTGAGTGCGCGAGTGAGTGTGTGTGCGTGTGTGCGCGTGTGTGCGAGTGTGCGAGTGTGCGAGTGTGCGAGTGCGCGAGTGCGCGAGTGAGTGTGTGTGTTTTATATTTATGGATTTAATATGAATTTATTTTTAATATTTATTTATATATTTATTCATATTTATTTAATAGATTTTATTTTTACATTTTACGTTTTCGTTTTATTTAAATGTTTTAGTAGTATGTTTTTGTCATTTTCATTAATTTTTTTTTATATGTCAATGAATTCTTTATTAATTTTTGTTAATTTTTATTTAAAAAAAAAAATAGTATTTAATATTTATTAATTTACTACTTTATTTTAATTTATATCTGTGTTTGTGTAATATTTATATATGTATTAATATTAGTTTTTCTTTTTTATATTTTAAGTTTTAGTAATTTTGTAGTGTTTTTTTGTCATTTTTATTTTTATTTCTGTTTCAGTTCAATTATATTGAATAATTTATTATTGATACTATATTTAGTGTTTAATATTTATCAACTTATTATTAATTTAATTTACATATATATGTAAATTATCACGCACACAAATGTATCTTTTTTAAGTTTTAGTAATTTTGTAGAGTGGTTTTATAGTTTTTAAAATAAAATTTTAAAATGTCTTTATATTTTATTAATTTTTATTTCTGTTTCAGGTTAGTTATTTTCTGTCATTTTTAGTATTAAATACTAAATCATATTTAGTATTTAATATTTATTAATTTATTATAAATTTCATGAAATTAATTTTAATATTTAAATATGTAATCTTTATATATTTACTAATATTTATTCGTTTACTAATTTTAGTAATTTTGTGGTGTGTTTTTGTCGTTATTATTATTATTATTAATTATTTTCTCTTACTGAATGACAACCAGTGATTCATTTGTGTGTTTTTCTGTCAAGTATTTGAGAAGAAACATCTGAAACAGATCTAATATGTGAATAAATATGACTGAGAACTCAATCAGATCTCCTGAGAAAACCAAAGCAAGTAATGATCCTCTGGACTCAGAACTTCAGTCATGTGATGGATGATTTTATTACATCATCATTATCCGGTCAAGGCCAGATTTAGGCTCCACAGGATAAAAAAACAGCATAAAGTTGAACAAATGTATGGATATACAGTGGGTTTTTGACGTTTTTATTAGTGGTTTTGTATAACTGGAGCTGGTCAGAGGTCATGAGGCCCTCACTAATAGCACAAAACCACTGAAACCACACAAAACCTGATTATGAAGACGTGTCACAACTGCGATAGCACTAATAACGGCAATAAATATCTTCTCGACCTCATTCTCTTCACCCATAACCCTGTATGGGTGATGAATGAAACCTCCAACACCATTTTCACCATTAAACAAATAGAAAAATCCCACAGACGCACAATGAAGGAGGTGTGTGTGTGTGTGTGTGAGAGCGTGTGAGAGCGTGTGAGAGCGTGTGAGAGCGTGTGAGAGCGTGTGAGAGCGTGTGAGAGCGTGTGAGAGCGTGTGAGAGCGTGTGAGAGCGTGTGAGAGCGTGTGAGAGCGTGTGAGAGCGTGTGAGAGCGTGTGAGAGCGTGTGAGAGCGTGTGAGAGCGTGTGAGAGCGTGTGAGAGCGTGTGAGAGCGTGTGAGAGCGTGTGAGAGCGTGTGAGAGCGTGTGAGAGCGTGTGAGAGCGTGTGAGAGCGTGTGAGAGCGTGTGAGAGCGTGTGAGAGCGTGTGAGAGCGTGTGAGAGCGTGTGTGTGTG
>NW_015554214.1:2649-2869 GCF_001515605.1 Sinocyclocheilus anshuiensis
CTCCACTGTGATGTGACCCCCTCTCTCTCTCTCTCTCTCTCTCTCTCGCTCGCTCTCTCTCGCTCTCTCGCTCTCGCTCGCTCTCTCGCTCTCTCTCGCTCTCTCTCGCTCTCTCTCGCTCACACACACACACACACACACACGATGCGCAAAACTCCGCATTTGCACAGTCAATAGCAAATACTTAAACTAGTAACAAAACATACTTACAGTCGCTGAT
>NW_015554214.1:3161-5432 GCF_001515605.1 Sinocyclocheilus anshuiensis
CGCTCTCTCTCGCGCTCTCTCTCTCGCTCTCTCTCGCGCTCTCTCTCTCGCTCTCTCTCGCGCTCTCTCTCTCGCTCTCTCTCGCGCTCTCTCGCTCTCTCTCTCTCTCGCGCTCTCTTGCTCTCTCTCTTCATGTGTTCTATAAATAAACACAGGCAATAAAAAACCAAGAGAGAGTAATAATTCAGAGTGAATCACCTCTCAGGATGAATCTCAAAAAAACGTGATCAAATGTTCTTATAATCAAATCAAAGAAATCTAATTTCTTATAATATTTCATATTTTTTGAACAAAGATATGTATTACTTTTCTTCAGGAAAATTATTCCTATTTTAGGATTTTTGATTATTTGCAAGAGAACGTTTTGAGAAGTGGAGATCCAAGGTCTGCTTTTCATTTGCATTTAAGCTATTGCTGACATGGAGGGGGGAAAAATAGATATTAAAGAGATCTTATGTTATTCTTTGCAGATTTTGGTGTTTTGATAAACCTGAGCACAGTTTGAGTCATTGTTGAGATCTCATCTGAAACTCCCGAGGAGAAACGTAAGATTATTTGCAAGAGAACATTTTGAAAAGCTGGAGACCCAAAGTCTCCATTTGTTTTGCATTTATTAGATAATGAAGATCACATGTTTGCAAGTCTGAGCACAATTTGAGACATTGTCGAGATCTCTTCTGAGGAGACATTACTCTGGTATTTTTGCTGTAAAAACATCACTTAGACATTCAAGACTCGAAAATAAGTAGGAGATTCAAAACTCAACACCGTGGCAACATTTAGTCTCTGTGTAGGAGAAACATCTGAGACATTAAAGAGATCTTATTAGGGATCTTAGCAACTTCCCATGTGATTGTTCAGATAGTAATCCGATAATCCTCTCCAATCCTGTCACACTTGTAGATGTGATGAGGTGATCAGAGCAGCTCTGCAAACACACACACACTCATGTACACAGTGACAGATATCAGTGATCAAACACACTCTCACTTGAGCGCCTCTGTCTATAGACACTCACACGGCTCTCTGTCGGCCTGATTCTGAGAGGATTGGTTCAGCGAGATAAGACGCTGTCCAGATAAGAGCAGAGATCGTACCGGAGAGAGATGGTCATTGATCGCTCTTAATTTCATCACATACACACAAGATGCCAACAAACAAACAAAGGTCAAACATGTCTGCTGCATCTGAAAAGATCTTCATCCAGAGGTGGGATTCATTTGAGGTCTTTAAGATCACTTTTTGCCTAGACATTAAAACAAGTACTCAGAACAGCCTAGCAACTGCATAGCAACCAGACAAAATTCCCTAGTAACTGTATAGCAACACAGGATCAGAACACCATAGCAACACCCTGGCAACAGCCCAGAACACCATAGCAACTGCATTGCAACGTAGTATATGCCACTCACAACACATCAGCAACTACATAGCAATAATCTGGCAATTGCATAGCAACTATTCAGAAAAATTATTCAGAACACCCTAGTACCCGCATAGCAACACCCTAGCAACCATATAAAGTAGCGATACCCTAGAACCTGCCTAGAGCGCCACAGCAATACATTAAATGCTATTTAAAAGACAATACCCTAACCTACCCAGAACACCACAGCAATACATTAAATGCTATTCAAAAGACATCAGCAGCTGCATAGCAACACCCTGGCAGCTGCTTAGCAACACACTAAAAGCCACTCGGAACACCCTAATTTATAGGTTTTTTATTTGTCAATGCCACCATATGTGCAGACATACAGAGGAATCGAAATACCGTTTCTCTTCTCTCTCATCAAATGTTTACATTGTCAATGCAATATAGAAGTTTGTATAAAAATAAAAATATCTGCAGTCAGTGCAATATAAAACAGATTTTTGTATGCAGGTAACAGCAGTGTACTTGTACTAAACGGATATATATATATATATATATATATATAGAGAGAGAGAGAGAGAGAGAGAGACCGAGTAAATAAATCTTGTAAAACTTCTGAATGAATATACATGAGTAAATGTAAACATTGAACTTTGTTAATGTACAAATATACGTCCAAATATATGTAAACAATTTGTAAAGTGCAAATATACATCCAAAATATGTAAACATTTTGAAGTTCTGAGTATAAAGGCATTTGTAAGCTACAAGACAGACAGCAGCAGTATGACACTAGTGCAAAAGACTGTAAAGTCTGTAAAGTGCAGAGAGTATAAAGTGCCCTGTGTGCAATGAAAGAAATGTGGGGTGAACTGTAGATTTTTTTAAATACCTGC
>NW_015554214.1:5514-6193 GCF_001515605.1 Sinocyclocheilus anshuiensis
GTGAACTGTAGATTTTTTAAAATACCTGCATAGCAACACCCTAGCAACCATATACAGTAGCAATGCCCTAGAACCTAGAACGCCACGGCAACACATTAAATGCCATTCAAAACATATCAGCAACTGCATAGCAATACACTAAAAACCACTCACCCTAAGTATCTGCATAGCAACACCCTAGCAACCTAGAACACCATAGCAACAGTATATGCCACTCGGAGCACATGAGCAACTGCATAGCAACACCATAGCAACCACCCATAGTACTCTAGCATTGCAGAAAATGAAAAAGAAGTCTCAGAAAAATAATTGTTGTCTTTACACTTACATTCCCAGAAGAAAGGAAAAATCACAAATTGGATTTTCAAATAAATGTTCTAAGCTGCTTTCACATTCATTTCACATCTCTGAACTCTTACTGTATGACGAGTATTGACTCATTTGTGTCTGTTTTTAGATCTCCTCAGGTATTTTAGGAGAAACCACTGAGGCAAAGTTGGTACTTTAATGAACCGTAAGTGGGAATGAAAGAGCATGCTGACATGTTCCTTTGAGTTATCATCATTCAAACACATTTCTCAATCTGGCTGTGAATGCATATGTATGTGCGTGCGTGCGTGTGTGTGTGTGTGAGTGAGTGTGTTTGTGTGTTTGTGTGTGTGTGTGCGTGTAAGCGTGT
>NW_015554214.1:6443-10287 GCF_001515605.1 Sinocyclocheilus anshuiensis
TGCGCTCTGACCCAGAGGAAGAGGGGCCACGCGGGGCCACTGACCCCGTCCTGAGCCCAAGCGTCTGCACAGAGCCACACAAGGACATGCATCCATCAGAGAACGGCTAAATAATAATGCATCATATTGCTGCCTTTATTTTGGATTGCCTTCATGTCAGGAGTGCATCGGTGATGCCTCAGGGCCAAACATATGCAAGTACATGAATTCAAAGGCTTCTAGCTATGCAGTTGCATTGCAAAATGTGTTAGAATGCAAATGCACTGCAAAATACTGTGAGTTAAAGTTAAAATATCAACATATTCATAGCATCAAAAGAAACCCAGGTTAAAAAGAAGCAAGGAAAGCATGCATGAACTTAATAAAATGTATACCTTGAGTGCAATGTAAGTTGCAACTGCATAGCAACACCCTGGCAACCATATAGTAATGCCCTAGAACCTACCTAGAACACCATAGCAACTGCATAGCAACACACTAAGAATACAGTACCTGCATAGCAACACCCTGGCAGCCATATAGCAATGACCTAGAACCTACCTTCTGTAGAACACCATAGCAACGAAATGTTGTAACAAGCTCGGAAAACATAAAAAATCACATAGCAACACACTAAAACACACTATTGCCTTCATAGCAACACCCTGGCAGCCATATAGCAATGCCCTATAACCTACCTACTGTAGAAAACCATAGCAACATAATATATGCCATTTAGAACATACCAGCAATCATATAGCAACACCTTAGCAACTGCATAGCAACACCCTGGTAACCATATAGCAATGCCCGGCCTAGAACCTACCTTTTGCAGAACACCATAGCAACTGCATAACAACATGATATACTAAATGAAGTTCAGAACACGAAAGCAATCACATAGCAACACCTTGGCATCTTTCTAGAACACCCTAACAACTGCATAGCAACACATTAAAACCGCTCTGAACACCTTAGCAACCACGTGTCTTCATGTCAAAAACACTGCAAGTTAGTTTAACTATCAACATATTTGTAGCTTTGAAGGAAACCCAGAAATGCATGCAATGTACATGTAAATACAACACACAGTTTGCGTCATACTTGTGTAAAGTGTCTTTTTTTCTCTTTAAATGCTACACAGTCTGAACTCTAGGTTTGCAGACAGAAAGATGCTGATATTTATTAGATCACATTCCACCATTTTGATTTTCCGTCTTGCAACACGTTCAGGTCTCCAACAAACACACACTCCTCCCTCCACAGTCGGTCTCATCTATACTATCTGTTGTTTCTCCCCGTCTCTCCCTCTATCTGCTCTCATTTTCGTCACCAAACACCTCGTTCATACTCACTCTGACAGTGGTCTGGCCCCGAACGAATTACACGAGCGCTTCTGAGCCCAACGTTCAGATAATTCACACATGCCTCACACAAACACACATTCATAGACATCTCTTCTAGCAATAAAGGGATAGAAATAAAAAGCATATGTGACAAGAAAACATCAGTGATGATGATCATAGAAATGTTTTAATCCTCCTTTTGTTTTATTAGACGTGTTTTCTAAATCAGTAGTCACTAGTACTAGTGCTCATGTGATGCGATCAAACAGCCCGCAATACTATGGCAACCACATAGCAGCACACTAAATACAATTTGGAACATTTTAGCAACTGCATAGCAACACCTCAACTCCCACAACAACCTAAAAATGGCATAGCAACACATTCAAAATTATTTGTAACCTCGTAGCACCTGTGTAGCAATGCCCTGGCAACCACCAAGAATAATATGGAAACTTTATAAAAACACTCAGAACACTTTAGCAAATGTTTCTTTAGCTGATTCCCAAAATACCCTAGCAACTGCATAGCAACAAATTAAAAATGACTTGGAGCATCTTTGCAACTGCATAACAACACCCTGGCAACCACCCAGAACACAGAATACTGTGGCAACCACATAGCAGCACATTAAAAGCCACTGAGAACACTTTAGCAACTGCATAGCAACACCCTAGCAACCACCCACAACACCCAAGCGTTGTGCTTGTTGCAAATACCACTTACATTTTCTTTAAACTAAGTCGGATAAATATAAAATTATAGACCTCTGAACCATTTCTGTTTTTTTGTAACGTAGTAATCTTCTTTTGTAAATTGATTTAAATTTTAGCGTTTCAGCAGATGATGCAAAATTCCTACCTTCTACTTTATTGATGTTGTTGATCAGCAGTTTCATCTAACAGCATCACTTATGTCAGTTTTATTAAATTATTATCAATGCATTTGTGTATTAATTTTATATGATGCTGAAAAGGGACAATAAATTCTAAGAAACAGCAGTGAAAATGAAATCATCTGCTTGATCTCAGAGCCTCTCTAATATAACACTTGTATTGTAGAGGAGCAGAGGACTTCACGTTGACCAGAGGCTCGATTATCAGACGTGTGACTGGGATCACAGGCCAGCAGCAGCAGCAGCAGCCATGGAAAGTTTCCCATTGAGGATGGAGACGGAGCCGCTGAGGAAGCGGGGAGCGATATGGAGGAGATCTGCTGACTTTCCAATTATTCCAGAACCTGCTTAACTCAAACTGCATCCTGCCCTGCTTTGGACTCACTATCAATAATATCCTCTGTGAGACTGATGTGTGTGAGACTATTATCTGCAATACACAAATCCAATTCATTCACTCATTTTCTGCTAAAAAGTATCACAAAATCTTTCAAATGAGGTTTTTTTTCATTTATTTTGTTTATCCTTACAAAGTGTATCTTGATGTGCATTGTTTTTCTTTATATCAGCAGTTTTGTTACACTTTACTTAAAGCCTTTATGTATAATGCATTAGAAACATATTCAAAATGTTTGTTGTAATGCATTGTATCTTTTCATAAATAATAGTAACCAAAGTTAAAATGCATTATAATACTTGAAGATGTGTTTTAATGCATTTTAGGCTAAATGTGTAGCAATGAATAGATTAGTACTACAGTCAAACCAAAAATTCTTCAGACACCAGATATCATTTTTTTTTAACTTGCGGGTGCAGGACACTATAGTTCATAAATGTAAGTGAGGATAGCAAAATTAAGTGAACTGTGACACCTAAAATAGGCTACTTCATACAGTGGAATAGCAGTAAAATTATATGGTGCATTGCACCAAAAACCAACAACTTTAAACTCTGATTTTGCAATTAGATTTTTTTGTTTAAACAATGCAATGTTGACGCGTGACGTCAGTGATGCGCGGGACATCAATCATATCCATCACTCTTCCTGCACATATTAGAAATATAAACACAATATTAATACATAGAATATTTGTAAATATTACTTGCATATTACTGTAATACTAATACATCAAAATATGCTAATTAGTTAGCCTTGTAAAACATGATTTTTGTTTTACTTTTAAAAGTGAGACATGATAGAAATGATGCGTATAGCCTATAATTGATATAGGCCTAATACAGGTTTTCTTTATTTTACTGACCTACTAAATTCACATACACGAATGTATATAGCTTAATTTAAAAATATATATAAAATCGTCATGCAGTTACGATGTATTATAATTTAATATCTGACTGGACTCACACATTTTATATAACTCTTAGGAAATAATATTGTAATAAAATAATTTGAGTATTCCTGTATCAGCGTTTTTAATTCGGAAAGATCTAAACTCTTCACTGCTTTTCTCTTCTCCTTTGCTTATTTAAGTAATTTAATCAAATTATTTATTGAGGGTCTCAGTCAAGTGGGTTTCATCTTTAAATGTGAATTTTTCATATATTCTTGTAATTTATGCTCATTGCTTGCAATACCGGAATATGTACGTGTGTGTGTGTGTGT
>NW_015554214.1:10484-15768 GCF_001515605.1 Sinocyclocheilus anshuiensis
GTGTGTGTGTGTGTGTGTGTGTGTGTGTGTGTGTGTGTGCGTGCGTGTGATTTTTTAAATTATTTAGTTCATATTTATTTATTTTATTTTATTTTTTATGTTTTATTATAAGATCAGTTTTTGTGGCATTCTTTAAAGGACATATGCTTTTTTAAATAACAAAGTTTTTATATGACCCTATTTAGTTCAATTAACTCCTTATTTTTGAAAGTCGAAACTCAGAATTAATTCTTATGCACTTGCGCAAATAAAGGCTATTTCAGCTATTGATACGTTATAATCAATGAAGATCTCCAGAGCGCAAAACATAACGCACTGGATAGTTTGTCAAATCTGAAAAAAAAAAAAAAGTCATTATTACAGCTTTAACCGAGGGTGCAACTGATTTCGTTTGAGAACCGGGCCTGATTTGCATGCGTGGCGCAGACATGATGGGAATATGTTGTTGTTGTTCCTGTAAACGAGGTCGGTGACCCGAGCAGGAATGAGATGCGCTTTACTGGAGGCGGAGAGATTGGGAGGAGTGAGACCATCCACCCTGATCATCCTCTGCTACCGTCAAGTCAAGCGAAGCAGAAAATGCTCCCGGCGGGCGCAGGGTGAGCTCAGCCCGGTAAGACCGACGCCGATGCTCCGGTCCTCGCGAGTGGAGCGATCGCTCACCTGTGGACATGTATCGAGGTGTAGCGATGACCGCAAACCACGGACCCGCGTCTTACGAGCCCGGTTTCCTCCATAACGCCGCCGCTTCGCCGGTGTACGTGACGCCCACCCGGGTCACCCCGATGATCCCGGCGCTGCCGTACCTCCAGACGCCGCAGCAGAGCAGCCCGGTGTCCGCGCACTCGGGATGGGCGCAGGCGGGCGCGGACACGGTCGCCTCTTACAACTGCACCGGCGGCCAGCATCACTCTCCGGTCTCCAGGTTCACGTTCTCCACGAGCCCTCCGTTAAGCTCCGGGGTCGCGGCGGCGCGGGAGACGGCGAGCTACTCCAGCCCGCTGAACATCTCCGCCGGCGGGAGGGAGCACTACGGTTCCCGCGGTCTGAGCGGATCCTATCACGGCGGATACCCGGCTTACGTGAGCCCCAACATCGGAGGCTCTTGGGCGGCGTCGCACTTTGACAGCTCCGTTCTGCACAGCCTCCAGAGCGGCGGAGCGCCCGGTGCAACCCGACACCACAATTTAGGTGAGAATTCAGAGTGATTTCCCGATTTTTTTTTTTTTTTCTTAAACGTAGATAAATTATAAGTAAAATAGAGTTCAACGACAGACGCTCTTAAAAATAAAGGTGCTTCACAGTGATGCCATCGAAGAAGCCATTTTTGTCTAAATGGTTCCATAAAGAACCTTTAACATTTCCGTTTCACAAAAGCTTCTTTATTGCGAAAGAAGGTTCTTCAGGTTATAAAAAGGTAAGAAAGAGACGGTTCTTTGACTGAATGGTTCTTTGTGAAGCCGAAAATGGTTCTTCTGTGGCATCGCTGTGAAGAACATTTTAAGCACCTTTATTTTTATTAAGAGCGACTAGATTGAACATGAAATTCTGAAGCAGAAAGACTAAAAAAATCTTGTGAAGCTTACTCCATTATTTTGTTTTATTTGCGACTTTAGAAAATATTTTTCTACAGTGATGTATTTTTGGTAAAAGGGATATTTAAGATCTTAAAACCAGGTAGAAATGTTAGAAAGAAATTGTCATCGATGGTTTGAGCATGATGTGCATTTGTGGTTGCATGTGTCATTTTACGAAGTTTAAACGAGAATTTGCACGACACTACTTATGATTCATCATCTGATATGAGAATAGGATTGAAATAAAGCGAAAGTAAAACATGCAGGTGATTTAACACTTATGCACTGCTAATTATGCGCGTTTCTGGCGTGAATTTCTTTTGATGAAACTTTAAATTCGACAAAACCCGCTTAAAAATTGTAAAAAAAATAAATAAATAAAAAAACGTGTATTATTTTTTCAATGTTGTGTTGCGTTTTGAAACCACGTGGGTGTAAAACTACAAAGTAGGCTAAATATTATTTCCTATAAACATTTATTTTCTGTTTCTTTTCTGCAACAACTGATTATCAGAATAATGAACATGGTGAAATCTAAATTAAGTTTGGGCATTTATGGGTATAAACATCAGCTTTTAGAAAAATGTGCTGTCTTTTGATCATTTGGGCCTTGTAAGCCGAGTTTATTATCATTATTATTATTATTATTATTATTATTTATTAATGCTAAGAAACATTACGGAGTTTACAGTTTATAATAAACAGTTTTTTTACATAATGTATGTGAGCCGAGAATTTAGATGATTTCACTCTGATCGAATCAGTCATATAAATATGTATTGCAAAAATAAAATAAAAATATATATACCAAAAAAAGACTAAATACAACGCTATTCTACATGAGAAAATGTGCAGCTGTCACTTTAAATGACTTTCACTGTGTGCAATGAAATCTAAAGATTGATTCCGTCAATAACTGATGTTATATTGAATAGATTACTGAACTGGCTTTACTATTATTATATTATTATCAGCAGGGCCTGGTACCTGTCCAGCACCGATTTGCATTTATGAAAGCACTTTCTGTTCGTCTTAAGTTTATTCATGAGGGTTTATTGTGTTTTTCACACTCACCCAAAACGTTATAATGAAGTGAGTCCCAGTTTATCTGAGAAGCACGCGACAATCATAACCTCAAGCAGATGCTCAGATGCTTATGTTCTGAGAGATAGAGCAATTCATAATTATAATAAAGGAAAAATAACAGCATTACAGTTAAACCAATTCCTGCAGAGTGTCGCTTTGTGTTGATTTAATCATTTTGCTCGTTTAATATGTTTAATATGAATCGTATTGTTGCTTAAACTTTAAAATCGACAAAAAAACACATTATAAATAGTCCATAAGGATACTTTTTGAGAGCATATGGATGAAAAACTACTAAATAAATATTTTTTTCTATATAAGAATTTAATTTATTTTCTGTTTTATTTCTTTAAGCTCGATGTGAAACTGCTTTTATGAGACACGACGTCTCTTGGGATCGTTTATATTTATTTTAAGGCATAATGTTATTATTAGGCTTATAATACACCTTGTTAAAAACATAAATGTTATTTTTAAGCTTTAATGAAATTGTTCCACTTTTGAAACATTTTGGGTTTACATTTCATGAAGTCATTCAAATCACGAAAATAACTTATGATAGATTTATTTGTAATAATTTTACATTTATTTATTTTTATTGTTTTATTTGTCGTGTATATGACTGGAGAGAATAATGAAAAATATTTTATAGACTAAAATTAATTCATAATATAATTCAATTTAAAACTGCAAGCTATACTTTCATACAGATAAATGAATTTACCTGTGCGGGGGAAAAAAATGATATAAAAGAATGAAAAATAAACCTAAAAGTAAAATGAATAATTTAAGTTTCTGATAAAAATACATTTTTGTGATCTGTATACATAAAGGATTAATAAGGGTTTGATTCAAGAATATTATTCGGTTGTATTCGTTTTAGACGATTGTTAAAGAATTGCTTTATCGAAAGTTTGACTTGTTTTTTTGTATGTTGTTCTAATGA
Source organism: Sinocyclocheilus anshuiensis (assembly GCF_001515605.1). Lineage (NCBI taxonomy): Eukaryota > Metazoa > Chordata > Actinopteri > Cypriniformes > Cyprinidae > Sinocyclocheilus > Sinocyclocheilus anshuiensis. The sequence goes on from NW_015554214.1 coordinate 14,094, forward strand.
TCAAATTCAGCATAATATGAGTATAATTCATACTGAGTGCAAGTAAAAAAAAACGTGGTTATGTATTTAATTTTTCTGGTTAAAATCCTGTTAATGCGCTCATTTATTATTATAAGCCACTTTTGAGTAGACTTTATTATATAGATGATGGTGATCTCAGGAATTCATGTAATTGAAATTGAGATTTTATTTACATCAATAACCGCACACTCATTACTAAGATTTGATTAGTAATCATTTCTTTCATTTTATAGTTCTATTGTCGTTCAGAGTGAGACATCATCACGAATCTGTGTGCAAGATAAATCATGTTTGCCTGAGATATAAAATAACCTACAGAAGCAGATTTTTCATTAAACCTAGGAGTAATGTGCCCTTTGTCGTGATCATGTGTTATTGATAGCGTGTCGTAAATGAAGCCAGAGATGGACTTTAACATGCGGCTGAAAGAAGCTTTTTTGGTGTTCTCATGAAAGTGCGTATAAATAGTACGCCAAATAAAAACGAAAACTCGTGGTATTGATACGCAAAAATGGACTTTGGCGTGCATATGATACGCATGTGTTTGGCGTGCATATGATACGCAGTTTTCACGTGCATATGATACGAAATTTGTTGACGTGCATATGATACGCATCTCCCCCACAACCCTAAACCTACCCATCGCGTAGCATATACACACCAAAGTCCATTTTTGCGTATCAATACCACGAGTTTTGGTTTTTATTTGGCGTACTATTTATACGCACTTTCATGAGACCGGGTTGTTTTTTGCAGCTTATAATTAGTTTCTCGGTGTTAATCAGCAGTTGCCCGTCAGTCATTGCAGTAAAAGTCTCCAAATGTGTCCAGACTGTGTGTATTTCAGGGCTGAGCGTGTGTTGTGTAGAGTTTGACCTCTGCTCATTAAGACTGAAGTGATTGTCCCAAACAAGCTGTTATTTGCTAATCGAGCGACTGCTCTTTTGTTCGCTGTTCCTGTCGCGTGGGTTAAATCTCAAGGTTAATCTGGAATAAAGCCCGCTGACAAAAAATATGTTCTGGGAACGTTGTGCTGACGTTCCTATTAGGTTATGCGAACGTTCTATTTTATAACTTTGCAAACATGATTGGAACGTTCCTTTTGAATGCTCTCGGAAACATGAAGTAACGTTTAAAAAATGTTGCATGAACGTCCAACTGAAACGTTTTAGAAAAAAAACATGTATAATACCGTTTTTGTGCAAACATTTTGAAAACGTTATTTCTGAATGTTCTCTGAACGGTCAAAATGTACAGTATACATGTTTTAAAATGCAAACTTTAAGGGACATTTCCATTTTATAATTTTACAAACATTATGGGAGCATTCCATGAACAATGTATAAATAATGATTTTGTGCATTTTGAGAATATTGTTAAAGATCAGAGATTTTCTATTTTATTTTGCACTGTTTTATTATTGCAGTGTTTATTTTTATAATTTATTTTGCACAATTTTATTATTGCAGCTTTTACAATGTGCACAGAAAGTTTTTTTTTTTTTGCTTTGTACTTTTTATTGTTGCTTTATCTATTTTATTCTTCACTGTTTTATTATTGCAGTGTTTATTTTGCATTTTGCATTATGTTTTATTATTGCAGTGTGTATTTTTATCTTTTATATTGCACTATTATTATTATTGCAAATATATAT
>NW_015554214.1:15804-19800 GCF_001515605.1 Sinocyclocheilus anshuiensis
ACTTTTATTTTTGAAAATATATATATATATATATATATATATATATATATATATATATATTATTTCCCCTGTTTTATTATTAAGTCTTTAATGGTGTTTAATCTAGTTTTTTTATTATTTTTTAGCAATGAAAAAAGGTAAAACTTGTTCTCAAAGCATTTGCAACTTTCTGAAAAACAGAACACTGCAATAAAAAAATTGTGCAAAATAAAAATAAACACTGCAATATTAAAAAAGTACAAAATAAATCATAAAAATGAACACTGCATGCACTAATAGAAAATGCAAAATAAATAATAAAAATAAACGCTGCAATAATAATAAAAAAATACTGCTAAAAACACACTGAAATAACAAATGACGTATTAAATAACTTTTTCTAAACACTGAAACGATTGCAATAATAATACAAAAAAAATAGTGCACAATAAAAATGAAACTTTGTTAGCTGTGTCTCAGCTCTTTTAATATCTCATAATCCTCTGATCGATCTGTAATGAGTCTTTCTGATGCGTGCTGTGATTTATGATGCTGAAGGCATGTGACAGAACGCTTACAGCTTGTTAAAGGTGTTTGGAAGCCTGAGGAATGGTTCAGTGAGAGAGATGAATGATTATGCGTCTGCCTCATTTGTCCACACTGGTCCGTGGTTCAGTGTTGTAGTTAAGGGCCCCTCAGGGGCCGTCTGTCATGTGTTTCCATTGATAAAGACGAGCAGAGACACCGCAGAGCTCCACACACTGCATGAGCAACAGCGCCTCCTGCTGATCAGGAAAGTCAGCTGCTTTGATTCACAATGCAAACGCTACACTTCACATTTTGCTGTCACAAATGTATGACTCTTTTTTATTTTGCACTATATTATTGCAGTGTTTATTTTTACTTTCCACTTTATTATTTCTGCATTGATTATTTTTATTTTGCACTTTTTGCTATTGCAGTGTTTGTTTTAATTTTTGACTTTGCACTGTTTCTTTATTATTGCAGTCTTTTTTTCAGTGTTTGCAGAAAGTTTGTTTTTTATTTTGCATTATTGTTTTACTACCGCAGTGTATATTTTTAGTTTTTATTTTGCATTTTAATATTATTGCATTGATTAAATCTATTTTAATTTTTATTGTTTTATTATTTCAGTGTTTATTTTTCTTTTTAATCACATTTTTTCCTTGTGTGTGGAAATTATATTTTTTGTTTTGCATTATTTTGTTATTGTTGCATTGATTTTATTTATCTATTCATATTTTCACTGTTTTATTATTGCAGTTTTTCATAGTTTTTTTCTGAGTGTTTGCGGAAAGTTTTTAAAGTATTATTTTTTGCAGTGTTTATTTTTCATTTTATTTTACACTATTTTTATTATTGCAGTGATGTTTATTTCTATTTTGCACTTTTTATTACTACAGTCTTCAGTGTTTGCAGAAGGTTTATTTTGTTTAATTCTTTTTATTTTGCACTTTTTTGATTATTGCAGTTTTTTAGTGTCTGCAGCAAGTGCTTTGGCAACACAAGTTTTTCATTAGATAACTGTATTAAAGCTCCAGAACCTAGATGCTTTTCTTCAAAAGCACAGATAAAATGGTCTTTGTGAAGTGTTTAGTGAATATGAACATGAGTGTGTTTGTTCTGCTCAGAGCTGCTGGATGATTTCTCTGAGGGTCGTGAGTGTGTGAACTGCGGGGCGATGTCCACTCCTCTGTGGCGGCGGGACGGGACGGGTCATTACCTGTGTAACGCCTGCGGTCTCTATCACAAGATGAACGGGATCAACCGGCCGCTCATCAAACCGCAGAGACGACTGGTGCGTTTCACTCACATTCACAACATCATTCTACCTCCGGTCAAAACACTCTGAGACCTGGGAAACTGATACTTTTCTATTTCAACCTTAACATCTACGTATGTCAAATAAATAAGTATAGTACACATAATAAGTAATAGTAAGTATAATACAGTACAGTTCATTAAACACACGTTTTTCATGTTGTTGACCATAATTAATAAGTGGTATAAAATGAAATCATTTGGAGCATGTGAGGACTTTGCTTCAACATTATTTATTGTCTATTTTGAATTTTGTTATATTGAATTTTTTTTTATTATTGCAGGGTTATTTTTTGCATTATTTTTCATTATTACTTTTGTTATTTTTATTATTGCTTTTTTGCATGACTTTTTATTATTGCAGTGTTTATTTTGTTATTTTGCAGTGTTTTTAATTTTTATTTTGCATTACTTTTTAATTATTGCAGCATTTTTTGCACTATTTTTTATTATTGCAGGGTTTTCAGTTTTTGCAGCATATATATTTTTGATTTTGCATTACTTTTTATTATTGTAAAGTTATATGTTTTGTGCAATTTTTATATTTTTTTATTATTGCAGTGTTTTTTTTATTTTGCACTATTTTTATCATTGCAAACTTTAGTTTTTATTTTCAGTGTTTGCAGCAAATTTTATTTAGCAATCTTTTTTTATTATTTCAGTGTTTGCAACAAGTAGATTTTTTTATTTTGCGTTACATTTTATTAGTGCAGTCTTTATTTTTAATTTTTTATTATTATTGCAGTGTTCATTTTTAATTTTGCATTATCTTTTATTGTTTGCAGCAAGTTTATTTTTATTTTGCATTACATTTTATTAGTGCAATCTCTTTACATTTTTTTATATTGCAGTGTTTATTTTTTGTTTTGCACTTTTTAATTATTGCAATGTTTTTAATGTTTCCAGCAAGTAATTTTTTATTTTTTTTGCATTACTTTGTATTATTGCAGTGTTTTTTTTATTTTGCACTATTTTTATCATTGCAAAGTTTAGTTTTTATTTTCAATGTTTGCAGCAAATGTTTTATTTTGCAATGTTTTATTGTTTCAGTGTTTGCAACAAGTTTCTTTTTTATTTCTTTTTTTATTATTTTTTGTTTTGCACTTTTTAATTACTGCAATGTTTTCATTGTTTTCAGCGAGTTCTTTTTTTTTATATATTTTTTTTGCATTACTTCGTATTATTGCAGTGTTCTGAAGGTTTTAATTCAGATTTGAAGACTATGACTGAGCCGCTGGTTTCTGTCTGTCTCCTGCTCAGTCTGCGTCCAGACGGGTTGGTTTGTCCTGCACTAACTGTCAGACGACCACAACCACTCTCTGGAGACGTAACGCAGAAGCAGAGCCGGTCTGCAACGCCTGCGGACTCTACATGAAACTTCACGGGGTGAGACAGACTTAAGAAGATACGTGAATATACTCGGTTTGCTCTGTTATTAGTTGACTTCACCCTTTGGCAATGCAAATGTTCAGTTGTTGTGCCAAAAACTCAGTAGTAACACTGTGTAACCAGCAGACGGAGTCAGAGAATCTCAGAGTTTCTGCTCTTGTGCTCAGGTTCCTCGTCCTCTCGCCATGAAGAAAGAGGGAATTCAGACCCGCAAACGCAAAGCAAAAAACATCAGCAAGTCCAAACCTGGTGAGTGCAGAGAGCTCAGCAGAAAACTCTTGTCATTAGGGTCTCAAGTCAGAATCATGAGCGTGGAATCAGTGATTGTGACCTTTGACCTGTGTGTGATTTGAAGGGTCATCTGAGGGTCAGACGGTGTCCAGTGCTATGAACTCCAGTCCCACAGAAGAACCGTGGCCCATAAAGACGGAGCCGGACACGGCGTCACTCTACACACACCACAACACATCGATGAACACACCGGTCAGAGAACAAAACACACACACACTGTGACCGCACTGCTGCTTTATTAGCATTGTGTAATGAGTGTCATTTATATTGTATTATGAATATTCATTTTTAAGTATTATAATTATTATAATTACTATTATTGCTTATTTTATTTAAACAAAATTAATATTATATATTATTTGTATTTATAAATACTATAGCTAAATATTATAAATGACCGTTTAAATTTTAATTATATTAAATAGTGTGTGTGTGTGTGTGAGAGAGTGTGTGTGAGAGAGTGTGTGTGAGAGTGTGTGTGTGAGAGAGAGTGTG
>NW_015554214.1:19827-20062 GCF_001515605.1 Sinocyclocheilus anshuiensis
TGAGTGTTTGTGTGTAAAAATAAAATAAATATATATATATATATATATTTATTTTTATTTTTTTTTTATTTAAATAATATTACTATTATATATTCATATTAAATATATGTTAATTATAGAATTTGTATTTATAAATATTATACATTTATAAATATTATAAACAAACCTTTAAATATTAAATATATTAAATATTTTGTATATATTCATGTATTCAGACATTGTTTCATCTCTTTTA
>NW_015554214.1:20418-20613 GCF_001515605.1 Sinocyclocheilus anshuiensis
TAATCGCATCCAAAATAAAAGTTTTTGTTTACATAATATATGTGTGTGCACTGTGTATATTTATTATGTATATATATACACATACACACATGTACAGTATACAGGTATATTTTATAAATTTTGACATGTATTTACATGTATATATTTATATTCATATAATTTATATTATATATAAATATATTTAATATATTTAAT
>NW_015554214.1:24945-29661 GCF_001515605.1 Sinocyclocheilus anshuiensis
TGCATGTGTTTGTATTTATATATACATAATAAATAACACACAACACACAATGAACAACAACTTTTATTTTGGATGCGATTAATCGCGATTATATATATATATATAAGCTAAAAGTCCATTATTAATTTATTACAATTATTCATTTATTAAATGCTTTTGTCTAAAGTCATTCTTATGAACAAAACTCCAACACAAGTAACACAAAATCTTTCCTTTGTCCATCCAGGTCTCTGTGTTTCTGTCGTATATGGGAACTCCAAGCTCAAGTTCTGCTCTCAAACTTTCTCCAAGTGGATCTTCCAGCTCCAAAAGCGAAGTGTGGAACAGCCTGATTCTAGCATAAGAAACCAAGATCTTCCCGTGAAGGCGTCTCTCCCTGCAGAGCTCCGAGCAGAAGAACTGATCTATCGGGTGCCAGAACCAGCGAGTTTCAGTGATGAAATGAAGACACAGAAATATCTCCAATGTGTAGACAATCATGGAAAGATACTAAACGTACAGCGAGACCTTCACATCAACAGATCAGTAGAAAACCCTGGACCTGATTATAAACGTGCTGTGAATCGCAGGAACCAAGACCCTTCAGTCCCAGAAGATCACGAGAACATTATATAACCTGAACGCTCCAGATCACGGCTTGATGGACTCATAGCATGTGCTTTACTCATCTTTAAGACATTGGTTTCATTCATTTTAAACCATTTGAGTGGCATTCAGTTGCTATAAGTATACGTGTTAGAGCAATAGTTCACCCAAAAATGAAAATTTGCTCCATCCGAGATGTGAATGAGTTTGTTTCTTCATCAGATCTGGAGAAATGTAGCATTGCATCAGTGTCTCAGCAATGGATGCTCTGCAGTGAATGGGTGCCGTCAGAATGAGAGTCCAAACAGCTGATAAAAACATCACAATAATCCACACCACTCCAGTCCATCAGTTAACATCTGGAGAAGACAAAAGCTGAAAGTAATCCAGCATTAAGACGTTTTTAACTAATGAATCCATAATCCATAATAACTCTTCCTCCAGCTTTTGTCTTCTCCAGATGTTAACTGCTGGACTGGAGTGCTGTGGATTATTGTGATGTTTTTATCAGCTGTTTGGACTCTCATTCTGACGGCACCCATTCACTGCAGAGCATCCATTGCTGAGACACTGATGCAATGCTACATTTCTCCAAATCTGATGAAGACACAAACTCATCCTAATCTCGGATGACCTGAGGGTGAGCACATTAACAACACATTTAAATTTTTGGGTGAACTATTGCTTTAAAAAAAAAGAGCCATAGTGGCACAACACTTTTCTCAAGAAAATGTAGTAATTGTTGCATTTTGTTGCAACGTTTTTCTCTCCCATAGCACTCCTGCTCTATTTTAATGGATAATTCTCTTTTTTCCTTCACACTATATATCTGCAGGGAAACATTTATTTTATTTTTTATTGTCATGATGAGCATTATTAATCATGTCTACGAGCAGATAAGAACTTGCAAGATGTTATTCCTGCTCACATCTGACCTGTCCTTTGTTTGCAAACAAAATTCAGATTTGTTACAATTTAGGTTTTTATTTTTGATGGCATCTAATGTCAAGACCATTGAGTCGACCTGAAATCTTTGCGTTAGCAGCCAGACCCACCAGCATTAGTTCACCAACTTCCTGTCTAGAAAGCCACTTCCTTGAAACTTTAAAAAAAATAACCCTCACCACAAATTTTACTTCCTTTTCAAATCTAAGAAAATCCCCTTTACTGCAGCTGAGCTCCTTTAAATGTATCAAATTTTTAAATACATTCTTATATTTATGTCTATATAGAAATCAGGGTTACAGTTTGCCTTGTAAAGTCAATCTGAACTTGTGCATCTGATCTCTCATTATAGATTAAACATTGTTTACGTTTCTCATTAGACTGTAAAGAAAATAGAAAGTCTACATGTAATTCTTTTCTTGTAGCAGCATTCTATAATATTAATTACGAAACAACTCACTCCATGTTTAACTGTTGTTGTGCCACACAACATCTATGTGAAAATTAGATTAAACTGTTTGTAATTTCAGATTCAACTTTATTCTTTCACAGAGAACAAGGTTTTCCATGTCTTTAAATGCCCAGTAAATCGGTTTAGTAATAAACTCAAATAACAATTTAACAATTAAAAACAACTGCCCTAATAATTTTTATTTGTCAAAGACTAAAGGCCCGTTCACACTAGGAGCTATAACTATAACGATAACTATTAGCGAACAATGACCTTCTGTTTATTTTAAACACGCCCTGCAGTTTTGTTGTCTGCCTCTTTAAATATTGGAACACTTTCAGGATGGATTCTGATTGGCTGTCAATATTTTATCATTAATCGTTTGTGGGAAAATCGCCATGAAAGTGATTCCAACGATATCGTTCCTCTATGTTGTTATCGTTATAGCTGTAGTGTACTATTTTTTTTTAATTTAGTACGATTATATCGTTATCGTTATAATTATCATGAACGATAATCGTTAGCTATTGGTGTGAACGGGCCTTAATAAACATAGGAGAAAAGCGGTTTCAGAAATATATCTGTTAGAGCACATGTAAAGTAATTATTATTGTATATAGGCTAACAATGTGTTCTTGAATCCCATTACATTTTATTGTAGGCTATTGAAATGTAATAAGACCACATGCAATTTGCAATATGTGACCCTGGACCACAAAACCAGGCATAAGGGTCATTTTTTTTAAATAGCTGAATAAATAAGCTCTCCGTTTATGTATGTAGGATCGGACAATATTTGGCTGAGATACAACTATTTGAAAATCTGGAATCTGAGTGTGTAAAAAAAAAAAAAATCAAAATATTGAGAAAATCATCTTTAAAGTTGTCCAAATGAAGTTCTTAGCAATGCATGTTACTAATCAAAAATTAAGTTTTGATATATTTACGGTAGGAAATTTACAAAATATCTTCATGGAACACGATCTTTACTTAATATCCTAATGATTTTTGGCATAAAAGAAAAATCAATAATTTTGAGCCATACAATGTATTGTTGGCTATTGCTACAAATATACCCCAGCGACTTAACACTGCTTTTGTGCTCCAGGGTCACAGATGTAATGCACAAAAATAATGTTCAATTACAGTGGTTTTATATGATATAAAACCATATTAGTCTTATAAGTAATACAGTTAATTGTTTTAATGCTTCAGCTCTAATTCGCAGCTGAGGTGACTCTATTTACACCATCCCGGTGTTCGTAACACCCCTCAACGTCATCACCAGCCTGACCAATCAGCGCCTCGCATGAGCTCTGCGTCCATCCTACTGGCTACTGGGCGGGCCATCACACCAGTCGCTCTCGCTTCTCATTGGTCGATACGCTCTAAACCCATGACGCCTCAGCCAATCAGAGGAGTCAGTCGATCGTGTGAGTGAGGGATTGTCGCTGCGCAGGTTAGCTGATTCTGTCCTGGATCTCTATAGAGTTTGAATGGAAATAGCAGCGCGTGAATTTCAGCTCACCTGTTAAGAAAAGCGTCCTCATAAACACACGGGCGAAAATGGACATCCTCAAGTCTCTAGGACACCCGGAAGAAATAATCAACCTCTTTAAATACAAAATAGGAGGCTGTCGTTCTGTTATGCCTAAATTGGATTATGTAAGTAAATGCATTTTGAGCGTTCATCTCTAATATTCATCCCCTGTGCATGCATGTGCATGCACAATACATGTTTTGCATTTATCTGTCATTATGCATGTCAGATTTTATTAATAAACACTAAAACACTTATTTTAAGAAGATTAAGAAGAGATTAAATACAATTGCATCAGCTGCAGTTCTAAAGATGTCTTTATGCTTTTCCAGCAAGCAGTGCATAAACGGTGTCAGCATCAAATGGATTTGATTTAATCCTGGTTTGGAGAGGAAGGTTAGTTTTAACAGACAGGAGACCCGAGGATTCGTCTTATATAATGAGCTTTGACGACTGGAGGGTCAGACAGGTCAGGTGATGATGCTCTGCGCATGTTTGACAGCTAATCCACATCCACACCGATAAACACACGGACACACAGAACGATAGAACGATAGATAGATAGATAGATAGATAGATAGATAGATATCCATCTGAAAGGGAAAGTCCTCAGAACTTTGACTAACGTTCAGACAAGGTTCTCTCAAAGTTATTCCGGTAACATTAATAGAACGTTCACTCAGTTATCTGGTCTTTATTAAAGGTGGGGTAAGTGATTTCTGGTAGCCAATGTTGACATTTGAAATCACCAAAACAAACACGCCCCTACCCCAAAAGGGTCTCGCCCCTATTTTGATTGCTCCGCCCCACACATACGTACGCAACCCAGGCAACGATTAGTTCTGTGAAACAAAGCAAAACCAATGTTACACCGTGTCTACACCGGACGCGAGCGGTGCGGCGCGACAAAATACTATAGAACTCATAATCAGTGATGCTGTCTACACAATAGATATATATACATATCTATGGTCTACACTAGATGCGGTGCGGCACGACACGACACGACAAATCCCCGACAGAAAACTGCTGCTGCGTTCTATTTATGACGTATTGACACAAATTTCAAATGATTTTCAGCGGTCGCTTTGTCGCGTCCAGTGTACTAGACAGACTTTAGCTGTTGCGGCGCAGACACGGTGTTACTCACCTATCGAGAAGAAACAAAGCAACCTCGGCGTCCGATCGCAGGCCT
>NW_015554214.1:30250-40904 GCF_001515605.1 Sinocyclocheilus anshuiensis
ATTTCAAATGATTTTCAACGGTCGCTTTGTCGCGTCCAGTGTACTAGACAGACTTTAGCTGTTGCGGCGCAGACACGGTGTTACTCACCTATCGAGAAGAAACAAAGCAACCTCGGCATCCGATCGCAGGCCTTCCGCTCCTTGAGTTCTCTCCAGCGCTGGAAAGCTGATCCGATATTTACAAGGGTCCTACTTATTGCCTTAAGCCTACTTTTGTTCCGCAGATGTTTTCCTCTTTTGTTTTTTATCCACCATCTCTATCTTTCTTTCTGTCGCTCGGCTCAGACTGAACACTCTCTCCTCCACATCATGAGTAGACACGCCCCTTACTGCTGATTGGCTACAAGTTTGTTTTGCTATTCGGCCCGAATCAGTTTTCTAAAGCGTTTTTGAAAAAATCGCTTACCTGCCTTTAATATTCTCAAAACGTTACACAAAAACCTTATTTATACATCGTTCAATGAACGATTTGCAACTTGTTTCAGAATGCTCTGAGGAGATTAAAACGGAACGTTGTTTGCAAAATGATAAAATGGAATGTTACTTTAATGTTCGCAAAACCAAGGAAAACCTTTTTAAACATTTTAAAACTGGGCATTCAGAGAACATTCAGAATTAACGTTTTCAAAATGTAATGGGAACTCAAAACGTTCTTAGAACATAATTTTGTTAGATAGATAGATAGATAGATAGATAGACAGACAGTGTTATTTTATTACTGTTATTGTAAACTGTAATTCTTAATGACACATAGATGCTTTTAAATCTACATTTGTATATTTTAAAACTGTATTGCGTCAAGAATTAGCCTGTTTTTAGTGTTGTTTGGGTTGCTTGGTTGATCTTTTTTATAAATAATATAAGAGATTTGCATAGTGTATGCAATGGTTTAAATGGTTTATATACAGTATCTACTTGTATATTAGTTTGAATGAATACAATTCGACGACGATCCAGTATGTGCGTACTCATTTTAATATATTTGCCTATGTACTACTAGCCAAAGGTTTGGACACACGTGACTGAATTAAATGCTTGAAATGAAATTTGTAGATAAATATAAGAACATTCCATGTATGAATTTCATTAAAAATCTACTTTTACATTTTTTTTTTAATGTAGGCTATTTTTTAACTTGCATAAATTGTAGCGGGGATACTGAAGAAAAGCAGCAACACGTGTCAAGCGTACATCTGGATAATCTAGAAGCTCAAATGTGACCCTCGATCACAAAACCATAGCACAGGTATATTTGTAGCAATAGCCAACAATACATTGTATTGGTCAAAATTATGGATTTTTCTTTTAATCATTGGGATATTAAGTAAATATCATGTTCCATGAAGATATTTTGTAAATTTCCTACCGTAAATATATCAAAACTTAATTTTTGATTAGTAATATGCATTGCTAAGAACTTCATTTGGACAACTTTAAAGATGATTTTCTCAATATTTAGATTTTTTTTTTGCACCCTCAGATTCCAGATTTTCAAATAGTTGTATCTCGACCAAATATTGTCCTATTCTAAAAAACCATGCATCAGTGGAAAGCTGATTTATTAAGCTTTCAGGTGATGTATAAATCTCATTTTGTGGTCCATATGAGTTTTAATCAATACATTTTTTTAAATTTTATTTTATTTTTATGTTTCGGTCACCACATATGTCCCATACACAGTTATGATGATTACTTTGCTGTTATTTTAAAATGTAGAAAAAAGTTTGAGTGGGTGTGTCCATACTTGACTCGACTAGTAGTGCGTACTTGGCAAACTGCTGCGGTATTTTGCAGTCGGGTCGGTCTGAAAACATGCGTGTGTTTTATCGTTAAAAGCGGGGAGGAGACTCAAACCCCAGCCAATTAAAAAAAAAAACTCAATATGAGGTGAAACGCTCTGTTTACATATCAGATTACCGATAGGCTATGTCAGTCGTGGCTAAAAACGCGCCCCTCTGACGCTCGGTCTCACTTCCCCTCTGGCGAATGACTTTACAGAGAGTTTAAATACAGTTTAAAAGTTTTGCACTGCTTGTAAACAGAAGCAGGAGCTGCAGGAGCTGCAGGAGCGCGTTCGCTCATGGCTGTGGTCGGCGGTAAGAGCGCCGCGTCGTTCTCCGTGATCAAGCGCTCGTTGTCGCTGCGCTCGGTGCTCTCCGGCGGCCGGCGCAGCGCGCAAGAGAGGCGGCTGGTGACCCGTGCTCCTCACCCGCTCCGGACTCACCGACACCCCGCCTATGTGTGCTTCTCCTGCCAGGACTCCATGAGCGAAACCCTGCGGACCTGCTACGCGTATCTGAACCAGACCAGCCGGAGCTTCGCGGCGGTGATCCAGGCCCTGGACGGAGAGCTGCGGTAAGATCCGCGGGAGAGGCGTGACCTCCGCCGGTAAACAACCGCTTTAGAAGCGCTGCGCTGTGCAGAGAAGCATATGCACATTTTGTACGCATTTAAGTGTGCTTTACTTGTTTGCAAGGTTTGTGGTTAGATATAAATGACCTTGAGGAGCATGTGTCTTCTTAAGAAGTTGCTCGAGATCACATGGACATGAGGAACTTTTGCAATATCTAATCTACCATGCACATAAAACAAACCTGTCAGTTTGTATACTCTTAAATTATAAGTGCATACATTCTCTAAGTAGCCTACATACTTCAATCTATACAATTTATGTTTGTGTATGTGCAAAACAGCAGATTTCTATAGTTTCTAATTTTTATATAATAGAAGTTATAAATCTGGCATTTTGCATGCATTTATATATTATGGATGGATGTATGTTTATGTGTATACACACACACACACACACACACATATATATATGTATGTATGTATGCGGTAGATTATATGCGATACAAAGGTGCAAAACACCAAATTTCTGTAGTTTAATAGACGATATAGAAATATGGAAGGAATCTAATTTCTGTACGTTATCTGGAATTTTGCATAGGCCTATGTATGTGTGTGTGTATAAAATATATATTCAGAAACATACATATATTATGCATAATGAAATATATTTTATAACAGAAATAGAAACAAATCTGCCATTTTGCATACCTATATTGGATAAATGTATACACACACAGAGAGACACACACATATATGTACAAAATTGCAGATTTATATAGTTTTTAAGTTTATATAATAGAAGTTATTGAAATCTGATGTTTATGTATTAACTATAAGATTTCTATAAGTTCTATAACAATTTATACTCTAACTTATAAATTATATAAATCTGCTATTTTGCATTTATCTTTCTAAAAATTGGGCACACATATATTCATATTTTTAGGATAATATTAGAGTAAAACATGTAAAGCATTCGTTCAGTCATGTGTGGCATGTTTCTTGACCTGCTGTGTTTTATTTATATCAGCTGCTCAATATAAATGCTGTTTGTTCACTCTGTGTTGTTTAGAAATGCACTGCAGATCTTCATGGGTGATAAATCTCTCACTCAGGCATGCGGTGTGTATTTTCTACCTGGTTCTGCGAGCTCTGGACACAGTGGAGGACGACATGAGCATCCCGCTGGAGAAGAAGTTCCCGTTGCTGCAGGACTTCCACACGTTCCTCTATCAGCCCGAATGGAGCTTCGCCGAGAGCAGAGAGAAGGACCGGCAGGTGCTGGAGGATTTCCCCACGGTCAGCCCAAGACAACACACAACACATCACATCAAACACAACACAACACAACACACACATCACATCAGATCACATCACATCACATCACATCACATCACATCACATCACATCACATCACACACATCACAGCACAACACATCACAACACAACACACACATCACAACACAACACGCACATCACAACACAACACAACACAACACATCACAACACATCACAACACATCACATCAGATCACAACACATCACATCACAACATCACAACACACACATCACAACACACACATCACAGCACAACACATCACAACACAACGCAACACACACATCATAACACAACACACACATCACAACATCACATCAGATCACAACACATCACATCACATCACAACACACACATCACAGCACAACACATCACAACACAACGCAACACACACATCATAACACAACACACACATCACAACATCACATCAGATCACAACACATCACATCACATCACAACACACACATCACAGCACAACACATCACAACACAACGCAACACACACATCATAACACAACACACACATCACAACATCACATCAGATCACAACACATCACATCACATCACAACACACACATCACAGCACAACACATCACAACACAACGCAACACACACATCATAACACAACACACACATCACAACATCACATCAGATCACAACACATCACATCACATCACAACACACACATCACAGCACAACACATCACAACACAACGCAACACACACATCATAACACAACACACACATCACAACATCACATCAGATCACAACACATCACATCACATCACAACACACACATCACAGCACAACACATCACAACACAACGCAACACACACATCATAACACAACACACACATCACAACATCACATCAGATCACAACACATCACATCACAACACACATCACAACACAACACACACATCATAACACATCACATCAGATCACAACACATACATCACAACACACACATCACAACACAACACAACAAAACACACACATCACAACATCACATCAGATCACAACACATCACATCACAACACATCACAACACACACATCACAACACATCACATCACAACACACACATCACAACACAACACACATCATAACACATCACATCAGATCACAACACATACATCACAACACACACATCACAACACAACACAACAAAACACACACATCACAACATCACATCAGATCACAACACATCACATCACAACACATCACAACACACACATCACAACACAGCACATACACATCACAACACATCACATCAGATCACAACACATCAGATCACAACACATCACAACACACACATCACAGCACAACACATCACAGCACAACACATCACATAACATCACAACACATCACATCACATCACAACACATCACAACACATCACACACATCACAACACATCAGATCACATCACAACACACAACACAACACAACACAACACAACACAACACAAATGTAAGGAAGTGTATTTTGAATCAACAAATTTAATTTAGTACAAGATGTATAATATATTATATGTAAGATGTATAATATGTTAATATTTACATTAAAAAATCTTAAAATAAAAAGCATTAAATAAGACCTTTTAAATATTTAAAATTTAAATAAGAAAAAAGCCTTCTTTTTTCAGACATATTATTTATTTATTTATTTATTTTTAATTTGGGGTGAAAAAGACGGCAAGTTTAGCCACATTTTTTTTCATGTTGTTGTTTGCTGATTTTGTAAAATGCTGCAGTTTTAATTACACTTCTGCTTTTAATATCTTCTCTGTTGTTTATTATTTTATGGGGGTTTTTGTTGTTGTTTTTATTTTATGCTTTTTTTTAATACACACTTTCGTTCCGTTTTCCTCAGATTTCAGTGGAGTTCAGGAATTTGGGCCAGGAGTATCGTGACGTGATTTCAGACATTTGTCACCGGATGGGTGTGGGAATGGCCGAATTCCTGGAGAAGAAGGTTTCCTCCATGAAGGAGTGGGACAAGGTTAACTTCACACACGTATTTGACGTGTTAGTTTGACGTTTATCCATCTGCATGTAGATTTATAGACCTATAACTCACCAAAGCGATGCAGAAGTGCTCTCATCGCATTTTAAAGCATGTCTGACATTCTGCATGAGACGTTTGTCATGCATAATGTTGTAAACATCTGTCCGGTTGTGTACAGTACTGTCATTATGTGGCCGGTCTGGTGGGGATCGGTCTGTCCCGTCTGTTCTCGGCGTCCCAGCTGGAGGACACTGAGGTGGGCCGGGACACAGAGCTGGCGAACTCCATGGGTCTGTTCCTCCAGAAGACCAACATCATCAGGGACTATCTGGAGGACCAGCAGGAGGGAAGGGCCTTCTGGCCGCAGGAGGTACAAACCTTTAACCCCGCTCTCTTCCCGGCAGCTGTGGTTGCCAAAACTTTACCACAAACATTTTTAAAAAGACTGTACATTTCATTAACTGATATAATGTTAATATTCCATTTAGAGTAATACAGTTTTTCTCAGTCGCTTTGGTGCATATCTCAGATCAGAAATGAAATTCTCAAAACCGCTTGTTCAACCTCCACATCATCTAGTCACTTGTGCACATCATAAACGAAGTTTCTCATTCTTCTGAACAAGTTGCGATTGCTTTGGTACATTCATGCAATTGATTATGTGCATTTAACCACAGTTTCCTACATTATCAGTTACTATTGTCATGTTGCTCAGAATGTATTATTTAGTTCTCTGTGCAATAGTCTTACCCCTCAAAACATCTAGGCATTAGTTCATCGTTTAAGTCATTAAATGCAAAATGGTTGATCTAGTTGTCATAAACTGTCAAATTTTCCACACATTTCTATTAGACTTTTTGTAAATTTGCTATGAATTGTGCAGGTGAGTCTTGACTTTCACTAATGAAGGGAATGTATAAACCAGTTCTCAGAAATAGCTCAAAGGTTTATCTCATGAACCTTCAATTGGAAAGCGTATATGTGACCACCAGTCTAAGTCGCTGGGGTATATTTGTAGCAATAGCCAACAATACATTGTATGGGTCAAAATTATAGATTTTTCTTTTATGCCAAAAATCATTAGGATATTAAGTAAAGATTATGTTCCATGAAGATATTTAGTAAATGTCCTACCGTAAATATATCAAAACTTAATTTTTGATTAGTAATATGCATTGCTAAGAACTTAATTTGAACAACTTTAAAGATGATTTTCTCGATATTTAGATTTTTTTGCACCCTCAGATTCCAGATTTTCAAATAGTTGTATCTCAGCCAAATATTGTCCGATCATAACAAACCACACATCAATGGAAAGATTATTTATTAAGCTTTCAGATGATGCATAAACCTCAATTTTGAAAATTTGACACTTAAGACTGGTTTTGTGGTCCAGGGTCACATATAGACAGGACAACACAAGAGTTACAAATTCTGACAATGGACTTTCTCTTTTTTTTTTTTATTGTCGCCTTTGTGCCCATATTTCTTTTCTTTTTTTTCTATATCACAATGACGTTACAATAATGTGTTTTTTTGTCAGAACACTAGTAAAAGTGTAACTGAATCCTATCCAGTCTCTTTCAATCAATACCCCACATACGGGAGCTAATGTGTAAATTTGTACTTTTGAAATGGATATATTGCATACATAAGAAGTGCAGCCTTCTGCATTTCAATACAGTAAATGTCAACCAAACTGTTGTCATAATTTACATCAGGTAATACTAACAGAGTGCAGTGTTATATTGACAACACGACTAAACATTTTGACTTTCTTGACTATCTTGTTTGTGAACAATGCCTCAAGGGCTTTTCATTCTGATGGCGCTGATATGTTCATTGACATAAATACATACTTTTGAGAGATGAACTAAAGATTTTGAGTAAGTTACAGGCTTTTGCAGGTAATCCCTCGTGTGGTGCTGTTTGTACGAATTGTTTTGAGAAATGCACATACTTCTTTGCAAATATTAAGGATGATTCGAGAAATGCACCAAAGCGACTGAGAAAAACTGTAAAACCTGTTTTGTACCAGTGTTATTTTAGGAGCATTGATATACTTTTCTCATTTTTGTTAATATTTTGAATTAGATTTTATTTTAATAATTTTAGTTTTCATTTTTATTTTAGTTAAAGTTTTAGCAATTTAGTTAAAACTTTAGTTTGTTTTTTTCTAATTACGTCTGTATGTATTATAAAAGCTTTGTTTTTGTTTTAGTTTATTTAGTTTTAGTCATTTTAGTACTTTAACTTCAATTAAACAAAAATGAGAATTGTTGCTTTGGCAACTAGCTGAAATTAAATATTTTTTTCTATTTAAATTATTTTGTATTTCAAGTAATGAAAAAAAAATTAATCATTTTATTTTTATTTTATATTTAAATTTTAGTTAAACGTTTTGCAATTTTGTTGTGTGTTTTTGCCATTTTATTTGTTTGTTTATTTAAATGTGTCTATATTTTTTAAGTTTCATTTTTGAGTTTTAGTGCTAGAACTTAACCTACACAAAAATGAGAAATGTTGCCTTGGCAACTAGCTGAAATAAAATAATTTTTAATATATATTTTATTTCAGTTAATGTTTATTTTATTTTAAGTAATTATGGGAATGTCAGTTTGCGTTTTTTTTCCACTGTTGCTTTTTCTTTGCATTGCTTTCTTTGCTTTTTTTGCATTGCTTTTTCTTCTAAAATCTGTGCATTTAACAGTATTTTACTGTAAAATTACATAAAATGTCCCGTTAGACAGTTTTTTACCGTAGCATTTTTGCATTGTTTTGCTGGTGAGGTTGTAATCAGTGCATGTGTGAGTGATGGCTGTTTGTGTGCCGCAGGCCTGGAGTCAGTTTGCGTCGCGTCTGGAGGATTTCGCTCGTCCTCAGCACCTGAGCTCTGCCCTGTCCTGCCTCAACCTGCTGGTGACCGATGCTCTCCATCACGTCCCAGACATCATCGCATATCTGTCTCGCCTCCGCAACCAGAGCGTCTTCAACTTCTGTGCCATTCCTCAGGTCTGATTAATTTCTCGCACTGAACCTTCATATGTTTATGTGCACTTACAAACACCAGAGTGCGTTCAGTGGGTTCAGGTCTCACACGGGATAGTGAGTGCATTACGAAGTTAGCTAATGCTATAAGGGTGCGGATTATAGAAATAAATATAGGGAATATAGAAATTGCACACAGATGAATGCATGGATACTTTCTTTGCTGCTGTACATTGTTTTTCTATGCAAACATGCACTAAACCTTAAATTACTAAACAGATTTACATTAATTTAAATGAAAAACAGTATTAGAAATGAAATAAAATAAATAAATAAAAAAATTATTTCAGTTAGTTGTGAGGGCGAAATTTAAAAATTTCGTTTAGTGCTAAAATTATTAGTGCTGTCAAACGATTAATCACATCCAAAATAAAAGTTTTTGTTTGCATATGTATGTGTGTATTGTGTATATTTATTATGTATATATAAATACAAACACATGCATGTATACATTTAAGAAAAATATGTTCTGTTTATACGTTTAAAATATTTATATATAATATCAATTATATTCATATAAATATATGCATGGAAATATTTTCAAAATATATACTGTATGTGTGTGTATTTATATATACATAATAAATATACACCGTATACACACATATATTATATAAATTAATCGGCAAAACCGATACATCGGTCGACCTCTAATAAAAACAAGTGCAAAAAGTGTACAAAACTCATGTGCAATGCATATGAAACATGTTCATGGTGTGAATGTGTGAAACCCATGTGATCTCATTGGCATTGTGTTGTTCCTCCTCCGGTCAGGTGATGGCGATAGCGACTCTGTCGGCGTGCTACAACAATCCTCAGGTGTTTCAGGGTGTGGTGAAGATCCGGAAGGGTCAGGCGGTAACGCTCATGATGCAGGCCACACACATGGGCGCAGTCCAGAGCATCATCACGCAGTACAGTCAGGAGGTGCGTCCTAAAACACGCTCCGCTGTCCTCTGTAGCACAGCCGTCTGCTCCGCTCATCCTGATCCCTCCTCTCCTCACAGATCCTGCAGAAAGTGTCCGGCGCGGATCCGTCCCGAGAGAAGACGCTGCGCATCCTGAGCCTCATCCGCGAGAAGAGCCTGTGTCCAGCCGCGCTGTCGTCCCGAGCGCACCACATCTCTCCCGTCTACGTCTCGGCCGCCATGCTGTTAGCGGCGCTCAGCTGGCAGTATCTGAACGCCACGAGCGGCCAGCCACCGGGGGGCGCCGACATGCAGCCACACTGAGACACAAAGCAGCCCAGAACTCTCTCTGCCAAACCACAGCACGAGTCTGGGATCTTTAGGGTTCTTTCTGTTTCACTAAAAGTTCTTCAGGTCATTTTCACCCCAAAAGCAAATGAGAAAACTATAAGAAATATTTAAAAAAGAAGAAGTAAAAAAAATATATATATATTTAATTTTTTTTCATATTTTCTTTCTAGAGAGCGAGAGAGAGAGAAAAGTATAAAAAGTAAGAATATATATATGTGTGTGTATATATATATTTTTCATGAATTGAATTAGTTTTTATATATGTAATATATAGAAAAGTGTGTATATATATATATATATATATATATGTGGAGAGAGAAAAGTATAAAAAGTAAGAAAATAAATATATAGCGTTCTGTGTATTACATACATAAAAGCTAATGAAATATATAAAAACTACATGTGTAATTTTATATATTTAATGACTTTTTATTAAAATATAAAACAAATTACATCCCTTTAATTTTTAGTTTACATATATGTTTGACATATAGAAAAGTAAATATATAAACTAATATATACACATACACATACTTTTCTGTATATTTCATGTATAAAAAATTATATATATATATTTTATATACATACACATGAGGTGTTACATAAGCAGATTCATACCTTGAGTATATGCATAGTCATCCGAGCCGGAGCTGAATA